>NW_027476758.1:0-144675 GCF_051020955.1 Megalopta genalis
TTTGTTTCCCCTGCATTTGAAGCTATATCCCTTATATCGCAAGTATCTGACGCTAAATCATTTGTGTCGCATGGGTTTGAGGCTAAACCTGCAACATCTTATTGATTTGATGCTAAATCATGTGTTTCGCATCGAGTTGAAGCTACCCATTTGTTTCGTCAGGATTTGAAGCTACATCACTCATATCGCAAGTATCAGAATCTAAATCATTTGTGTCGCATTGTTTTTTAAGCTAAACCTTCTACATAGCATTGATTTGAAGCTATATCGTATGTTTTGCATGAATTTGAAGCTAACTCGTTTGTTTCCCCTGCATTTGAAGCTATATCACTTATATCGCAAGTATCTGACGCTAAATCATTTGTGTCGCATGGGTTTGAGGCTAATCATGCAACATCTTATTGATTTGAAGCTAAATCATGTGTTTCGCATCGAGTTGAAGCTACCCATTTGTTTCGTCAGCATTTGAAGCTATATCACTCATATCGCAAGTATCAGAATCTAAATCATGTGTTTCGCTTGGATTTGAAGATAAATCTTCTACATCGCATTGATTTGAAGCTAAATCATGTGTTTCACTTTGATTTGAAGCTAACTCGTTCGTTGCGCATGCAGTTAAATCTAAATAACGTATATCACAAGTATTTGTACCTAAACCATTTGCTTCGAATGGATTTGAAGCTAAACCTTCTGCATCGCATTGATTTGAAGCTTATTCGTGTGTTTTGCATGAATATGAAGCTAACTCGTTTGTTTCCCCTGCATTTGATGTTATATCACTTATATCGCAAGTATCTGACGCTAAATCATTTGTGTCGCATGGATTTGAAGCTAAACCTTCTACATCGCATTGATTTGAAGCTAAACCTGCTACATCTTATTGATTTGAAGCTAAGTCATGTGTTTGGCATGGAGTTGAAGCTAACCTGTTTGTGTCGTCAGCATTTGAAGCTATATCACTTATATCGCAAGCATCTGAAGCTAAATCATTTGTTTCCCATGGATTTGAAGCTAAACCTTCTACATCGCATTGATTTGCAGCTAAATCATGTGTTTCGCATGGATTTGAAGCTAACTCGTTCGTTGCGCATGCAGTTAAATCTAAATTACGTATATCACAAGTATTTGTAGCTAAACCATTTGTTTCGCATGGGTTTGAATCTAAGCCTTGTACTTCGAGTTGATTTGAAGCTAAATCATGTGTATCGCTTGGATTTTGAAGCTAACTCGTTTGATTAGTCTGCATTTGAAGCTATATCACTTATACCCCAAGTGTTTGAAGCTAAATCATATGTTTTGCGTGGATTTGAAGCTAAACCTTCTACATCGCATTGATTTGAAGCTAAGTCATGTGTCTCGCATGGATTTGAAGCTAACTCGTTCGTTGCGCATGCAGTTAAATCTAAATAACGTATATCACAAGTATTTGAAGCTAAATCATTTGATTCGCATGGATTTGAAGCTAAGCCTTCTACTTCGCATTAATTGGAAGTTAAATCGCGTGTTTTGCATGGATTTGAAGCTAAGCCTTCTACTTCGCATTGATTTGAAGTTAAATAATGTGATACGCATGGATTAGACTCAAACTCGTTTGTTCCGCCTGCCTTTGAAGCTACATCACGTATATTCGCAGGTATTTGAAGCTAAACCATTTGTTTCGCATGGATTTGAAGCTAAGCCTTCTACTTCGCATTGATTTGAAGCTAAATCATGTGTTTCGCTTGGATTTGAAGCTAACTCGTTCGTTTCGCATGCAGTTAAATCTAATTAACGTATATCACAAGTATTTGTGGCTAAACCACTTGTTTCGCATGGATTTGAATCTAAGCCTTGTACTTCGAGTTGATTTGAATCTAAATCATGTGTCTCGCTTGGATTTGAAGCTAAGCCTCCTTCTTCGCATTGAGTTGAAGCCAAATCATGTGTTTGGCGTGGATTTGAATCTAACTCCTTTGCTTCGCCTTCCGTTCAAGTTATATCACTTATATCCCAAAGCATTTGAAGCTAAATCATTTGCTTCGCATGGATTTGGAGCTAAATCGTTTGTTTCGCATGGATTTGAAGCTAACTCATTTGTTTCGCCTGTATTTGAAGCTAAATAATTTGTTTCGCATAAATTTGAATCTAAATCACGTGCGTTGCATGAATCTGAAGCGAAAACATGTGTTTCGCTTGCATTTGAAGTTTAATCGCGTGTTTTGTCATGGCTAGCTCGTTCGTTTCGCTCGCACTTGAAGCTATATCACTAATATCGCAAGTATCTAAATCTAAATCATCTGTTTCGCGTGGATTTGAAACTAAACATTCTACATCGCATTGATTTGAAGCTGAACCATCTACATCGCGTTCAATTGAAGCTAAATCGTGGCTTTCACTTGGATTTGATGCTGACTCGTTTGCTTCGTCTGCATTTGAAGCTATATCAGTTATGTCGCAAGTATTTGATTATAAATCATTTGTTTCGCATAGATTGGAAGCTAAATCATGTGTTTTGCATGGACTTGAAGATAACTCGTTTGTTTCGCCTGCATTTGAAGCTATTTCATTTATTCCGCAAGTATTTGAAGCTAAATCATTCGTTTCGATTGCATTTGAAGCTATACTTTCCACATCGCATTGATTTGTAGCCAAATCATGTGTTTCGCTAGGATTTGAAGCTAACTCGTTTGTTTCGCTTGCATTTGAAGCTAAATCACTTATATCGCAAGTATTTGAAGCTAAATCATTAGTGTCGCATGGATTTGAAGCTAAGCCTTCTACTTCGCATTGATTTGAAGCTAAAACATGTACTTCGTATGGATTTGGAGCTAAATCATGTGTTTCGCATGGATTTGAATCTAACTAGTTTGCTTCGCCTTCCGTTCAAGTTATATCACTTATATCGCAAAGCATTTGAAGCTAAATCATTTGTTTCGCATGCAGTTGACGCTAAATCATGTAGATCACAAGTATTTGAAGCTAAACCATTTGATTCGCATGGATTTGAAGCCAAGCCTTCTACTTCGCATTGATTTGAAGCTAAATCATGTTTACCACAAGTATCTGAATCTAATCCATCCGTTTCGCTTCATTATTAAGTTAAACCATGTGTTTCGCATGAATATGAAGCTAAATCATGTGTTTCGCATGGGTTTGAAGCTAACCCTTTTGCTTCGCGTGCATTTGAAGATAAATCATGTATATCACATGTATTTGATGCTAAACCATTCGATTCGCATGGATTTGAAGCTAAGCCCTCTACTTCGCATTGATTGTAGCAAAATCATGTGTTTCGCTTGGATTTGAAGCTAACTCGTTTGTTCTGCATGCAGTTGAAGCTGAATCATGTATATCACAAGTATTTGAAGCTAAACCATTTGTTTCGCATGGATTTGAAGCTGAATCTTCTACTTCGCATTAATTTGAAACTAAATCACGTGATTCGAATGGATTTGAAGCTAACTCGTTTGTTTCGCCTGCATTAGAAGCTATATCACATATATTCACAAGTATTTGGAGCTAATCCATTTGTATCGCTTGGATTTGAAGCTGAGCCTTCTACTTCGCATTGATTTGACGTTAAATCATGTGTTTCCCTTGGATTTGAAGCTAACTCGTTTGTTTCGTCTGCATTTGAAGCTAAACCATGTTTATCACAAGTATTTTAATCTAATCCATCCGTTTTGCTCCATTATTAAGTTAAACCACGTCTTTCGCATGAATTTGATGCTAAACCATGTATTTCGCTTGAATTTAAAGCTGAATCATGTATTTCGCATGGATTTGAATCTAACTCGTTTGATTAGCCTGCATTTGAAGCTATATCACTTAAATCGCCAGTATTTGAAGCTGAATCATTTGTTTCGCATGCAGTTGAAGCTAAATCACGTTTATCACAAGTATCTGAATCTAAACCATTTTATTCGCATGGATTTGAAGCTAAACCTTCTACTTCGCATTGATTTGAAGCTATATCAAGTGTTTCGCTTGGATTTGTAGCTGACTCGTTTGTTTCGCATGCATGTGAAGCTAAATCATTTATGTCCAAGTATTTGATGGTATATCATTTGTTTCTTATGGATTTGAAGCTAACTCGAATGTTTCGCATGCAGTTGACGCTAAATCATGTAGATCACAAGTAATTGAAGCTAAACCATTTGATTCGCATGGATTTGAAGCCAAGCCTTCTACTTCGCATTGATTTGAAGCTAAAACATGTTTATCACAAGTATCTGAATCTAATCCATCCGTTTCGCTTCATTATTAAGTTAAACCATGTGTTTCGCATGGGTTTGAAGCTAACTCTTTTGCTTCGCGTGCATTTGAAGATAAATCATGTATATCACATGTATTTGATGCTAAACCATTCGATTCGCATGGTTTTGAAGATAAGCCCTCTACTTCGCATTGATTGTAGCAAAATCATGTGTTTCGCTTGGATTTGAAGCTAACTCGTTTGTTCTGCATGCAGTTGAAGCTGAATCATGTATATCACAAGTATTTGAAGCTAAACCATTTGTTTCGCATGGATTTGAAGCTGAATCTTCTACTTCGCATTAATTTGAAACTAAATCACGTGATTCGAATGGATTTGAAGCTATCTCGTTTGTTTCGCCTGCATTAGAAGCTATATCACATATATTCACAAGTATTTGAAGCTAATCCATTTGTATCGCTTGGATTTGAAGCTGAGCCTTCTACTTCGCATTGATTTGACGTTAAATCATGTGTTTCCCTTGGATTTGAAGCTAACTCGTTTGTTTCGCCTGCATTTGAAGCTAAACCATGTTTATCACAAGTATTTTAATCTAATCCATCTGTTTTGCTCCATTATTAAGTTAAACCACGTCTTTCGCATGAATTTGATGCTAAACCATGTATTTCGCTTGAATTTAAAGCTGAATCATGTATTTCGCATGGATTTGAATCTAACTCGTTTGATTAGCCTGCATTTGAAGCTATATCACTTAAATCGCCAGTATTTGAAGCTGAATCATTTGTTTCGCATGCAGTTGAAGCTAAATCACGTTTATCACATGTATCTGAATCTAAACCATTTTATTCGCATGGATTTGAAGCTAAACCTTCTACTTCGCATTGATTTGAAGCTATATCAAGTGTTTCGCTTGGATTTGTAGCTGACTCGTTTGTTTCGCATGCATGTGAAGCTAAATCATTTATGTCCAAGTATTTGATGGTATATCATTTGTTTCTTATGGATTTGAAGCTAACTCGATTGTTTCGCATGCAGTTGAAGCTAAATTGTGTATAAAACAAGTATTTTAAGCTAAACCATTTGATTCGCATGGATTTGAAGCTATGCCTTCTACTTCGCATGGATTTGAATCTAACTCGTTTGCTTCGCCTTCCGTTCAAGTTATATCACATATATCGGAAAGCATTTGAAGCTAAATCATTTGTTTCGCATGCTGTTGACGCTAAATCATGTAGATCACAAGTATTTGAAGCTAAACCATTTGATTCGCAATGGATTTGAAGCCAAGCCTTCTACTTCGCATTGATTTGAAGCTAAATCAAGTGTTCCGCCTGCATTTGAAGCTGTTTCATTTATACCGCAAGTATTTGAAATCATGTGTTTCACTTGGATTTGAAGTTAACTCGTTCGTTGCGCATGCAGTTAAATCTAAATAACGTATATCACAAGTATTTGTACCTAAACCATTTGCTTCGAATGGATTTGAAGCTAAACCTTCTACATCGCATTGATTTGAAGCTAAATTATGTGTTTCGCATGGGTTTGAAGCTAACTCGTTTGTTTCGCATTCATTTGAAGCTATATCACTTATATCGCATGTATCTGATGATAAATCATTTCTGTCGCATGGATTTCAAGCTAAACCTTTTACATCGCATTGATTTGAAGCTTAATCATTCGTTTTGCACGGCTTTGAAGCTAACTCGTTTGTTTCCCCTTTTTTTTTTTTTTTTTTTTTTTTTTGTTTAACGTGGGGGAAATCTGCTGGTCAGACACCACCGTCCCGCCCGAGGGGCGGGGCGGGGGTAGTGCGGGTTTTGACCCGCTAAAACCCCCACGGCGGCCTAGGGCGCTGGCGAGTAGCGGGGGAGCCACGGGAATTCTTACAGAACACAACCGCGGCTCCCCCTCGCCTGGCCGGCCACCAGGATGGAATGGCGGTGGCCGGCCGCGTCCCGGGGGGGAGATTTATACTCCCCCCATGAATCATCTTGCTTCGGCGGTGCGGGGGACCGCACCCCACACCGCCTCGTCCTCCCAATATGGGGAGGACAGCTTCAGTTGGGGTGGGGGTGGCGGGCGGCGGGCAATTAAACCAGTAATCTGGTACACCCGCCGCCCGCCTATTCTCATCTGCTCGGGGGGGGGGGGCTCTAGGCGTGGGCGCACACGCCGCACCCCCCGCTCACGGCGACCCCGCTCGGCAGCCTCCTTCTGCAGCATCACCTCTTCGCAGAAGGTGATGGCTGCCGCCCATTTTCTTGGGCTCTCCAGCATGGCCCCAACTAAGCTGGAGAGAGCGAGGTCGCGACCAACTTCCCGTCTTAGGACTCGGCGCAGCACTGAAAAGGCGGGGCATACCTCCAGTGTATGCTGCGCCGAGTCCTCCTCCGCGCCACAGTGGTGGCACACCGTCGTCGCTTCCCGACCGATGCGACACAGGTACACACCGAAGCAGCCATGCCCGGTGAACACCTGCGTCGCACGGTAGGTGAGCCTGCCAAACCGCCTCTCCCGCCACGAGGTGAAGTGTGGCAGGAGAGCCCCGGGGACGCGCTCGGCGGCATGGGAGCAAAGCTCCGCATGCCATCTGGCGAGCGCTAGTCCCCGGGCCTGGAGTTCGAAGCCGTCGACCGCCTCCTGCTCCGGCGGGTCCCCCCGAGCCCGGCCAGCGATGCATATGCGCCTATAGACATAAGCGCGCATCGCCGCCTGCAGCTCGAAGGGAATTTCTCCCGCCAGAGCAAGCCCCGCCACGGTAGACGCGGTGCGGTAACCCCGTATGAGGCGAAGGGCCATTTGCCTCTGAAGCCGGCGCAACAACAAAGTGATGCGCCGGCTTGCCCTCGCGGACGGCCCCCAGATCGGGGCGCCGTACAAGGCCATGGACCGCACCACGCCCAGGTAGAGGCGACGCACCATGTTATCCGGTCCCCCGAGATTGGGCAACAGGCGGCCGAGCGAGGCCGCCGCCCTCTCAACTCGGGGGACGAGGCGGCCGAAATGCGCCCCGAATCTCCAGTGGCTGTCGAGGATCAGTCCGAGATACTTGATCTCGGACTTCACCTCGACGCAGGCTCCTCCAACCCAGATCCACGATCCGGCCGGTGGCCGCGACCGAGGCCGTCCAAACCAGACGGCCTCGGCCTTCTCCGGGGCCATCTTCAGCCCCAGATCGTGGATCTTCGCGACGACGGCTGCCACCGCAACCTCCGCTCGTCGGATGGTCCTCTCGAAGGTGTCCCCGACGGTGACCACTAACGTGTCGTCCGCATAGCAGACGACAGTGGCACCGTCGGGCAGGGAGGCCTTCAGGACTGCGTTATATCCCAGGTCCCACAGGAGTGGTCCTAACACGGACCCCTGTGGGACCCCGCAGTCCACTTCCCTCCGTATCGTCCCGTACCGGCCCGGGTATTCCACCCACCTGTCCCGCAGGTAGGCCCCGATCACCCGCCTCAGATAGGGAGGCACCTGGTGTTCAACCAGGGCCTCCCTAATGGCGGACCAGGGCAGGGTGTTAAATGCATTGACGATGTCGATCGACACCGCCAAGCACACCCCGCCCCGTGCCACGGCATTGTCCGAGAGGGACTTTAGACGGTCGATTGCGTCGACCGTCGATCGCCCCTCCCGGAAGCCGAACTGGCAGTCCGCCAGATCGGGGCCAACGCGGGACAGGTGCCTGGCGAGGCGGGCAGCAATAATCTTCTCAAAGATCTTGCCCACCTCGTCCAGGAGGCAAATGGGCCGGTACGCGGAGGGAGAATCCGCAGGCCTCCCATCCTTCCTTAAGAGGACCATCCGACTTCTCCTCCAGAGGTCCGGGAACACCCCGGACCTCAGGAGCCCGGAGAAGAGGCTTCTGAGCCTCCCGCCCAGGACGCTCATGGCAAGCAACCAGACCCGGCCGGGGATACCGTCCGGCCCCGGGGCAGTATTCTTGCCCCGAAGCCATTTGACTACCTCGGCCATTTCCTCCGGCGCGACCTCCAGATCCGGGGACCACTCATGTCCCTCTAGCTGAGGGACGGGCCGGGACGCCTCCCCGCTGACGGGGAATAGCGCGTCCACGACCCGTCCGAGCATCCCCGGATCCAGGCTTTCCGTCAGAGGGGGCGCCCAGGGACGTAAACGTCCCATCGCCATTTTGTATGGGCGCCCCCACGGATCTCGGTTCAGAGACCCGAGAAAGTCGCGCCAGGCCTGGCTCTTCGCCTGCCTGATGGCCAGCTGCAGGGCGACCACCTTCTCCCTGTATCGCCCATACAGCTGGATAGCCAGCTCCACGTCGGAACGTCGTCGTCGACGGGCGCGGGCGTACTGGCGTCGCGCGCGGACGCACTCTTGTGCGTAAATCCGCTATCGCGCGCGACCACCAGTACACCGCCTTCCTCGGGAAGACCCTGGCCCGGGGCATGGCGACGTCGCAAATCGACGTCATTGCGCCCCGGAACCAATGGGCCTCCCTTGTCCCGTCGACTGGCCCGGCCGGTGTTGCCGGCCAGGCCACGACGTGGGCTGCCGCCATCAGAGCGTCCTGGTCGAGGCGCTTCAGCGCCCACCGCGGCTGAGGTGATCCCTCATCAGCGGGGCGACGTCGGGGTGTCGATGGGGCGGCGGAGAGGCCGAGAACAATGTATCTGTGGTCGGATAGCGTCTCGACCTCCTCCGCCACCCTCCACCCCGTAATACGGCGCACGGCCGGGGGCGTTGCCCATGATAGGTCAACGATGGACCCCCCGTTGTACCGCACGCACGTATGGACCGAGCCCGTGTTTAGGAGACGGAGCTCGAGTCCCGCCGCCCAATCAAGCACCTCCCGGCCCCTCGGGTCCGTCCTGGGGGAACCCCAAGCTGAAGACTTGGCGTTGAAGTCCCCCAGGACCAGCACCGGACGTGGCTGGCAGCGGGAGACGCATCTCCCCACCACGTCCAGAAACTGTTCAAACTCCACGAGGGACCACCTCGGAGGTGCGTAGATCGCCACAACCACGGTGCCGCCCCAGTCAACGGCCAGGTATCCCCGGCCGCGCTCGATAACGGAGCACGCCGGGGACCCCGGCCGACCTGCCCATATTATAACGGCGGAGCCGTCCAAGTCCCCCATCCAATGTGGATGGTCGGGGACCCGGTACGGCTCCGCCGCTACGGCCAACCCGGCACCCCACTCGGCCAGGAATTGCACGAAAAGATCTTGTGCCCTGACCGAGTGGTTCAGGTTGGCCTGAATAATAGGGCCAGTAGGCCCCATTACTCTGGCGCCTCAATCTCCATCGCTGCCGCGGGAGCGGTGGCGTCTGGGGTTTTATCAGCCCCAACCGCCCCCGCGGGCGCGACGGTGGCATCCTTGGGTGCCGGATCCTTTGTTTTAGGAGCTGCCACGGCGGCTGCCGCCTTGGCCGTCGTGGTTCTCCTCCCCCTGCTCCCTCTGCCGCGTCTCGCGCTGGCAGGGCACGCCCGGCTGCCGAGGCGGTGGCCGGCCGGCTTGCCAGCACCCGCGCAAAGCGGGCACTTTGGCTGTTCAGTGCAGCCAGCCACCTTGTGGTCCTGACTGCCGCACCCAAAACAGCAGCCGGACCGATCCTCGGCCGCAGTGCACCGCTGCCTTGTGTGGCCTAAGCCAAAGCAGCGGTAGCACTGCAAGGGCCGGGCGCTGAGGGCCTCCACCGTCGCCTGGGTCCAGCCCACCGTCAGTTTGCCGGCGACCGCAACTTTACGTGCGGCCGCGGCAGGGCACTGGACCCAGAGGGTGCCCAAACCGGAGGGGGAAGACCGGATTTCGCCGGTCTTCACATCCCCCCGGTCGCACCCTCCCACACGGGCGACAGCTTCGGCGACCTCCACCGGCGTGGTCGAGTCGACCAGGCCGCGCACCCTAAGGTCGGCCTTTTTGATTGGGCGCGCGACCTTCACGCCGGTCCCTGCCAGCGCGTCAGCCATCTTAGAGGCCAAGGCAGTGGCCTTGGCTGCTCCATCGGCTCCGGGGACCTCCAAAATTATGGCCCCCGTCACCGCTCTCCTGGGCTTCAGCGAGGCGATGCCAATTTCTGCCAGGTCTATTTTGGACCTGGCAGTGGTCATCGCCTCGGCATAACTCATCGCCCCGCCGGCCGGTACCGTTATAGTAACGGCGGCCGTGCGGGGCGGACGCGGCGGCAGGGGAGCCTTTTTGGGGGCAGCCGGTGCCACCCGCCTCGCCGCCTTCTGGGTCAAGGCAGCCTTGGCAGCTGCCGCAGGTTTATCTGCGGCAGCCGCCCTTTTGGCCTTCCGACCAACCACCTTTGACCACACCTCTATTGGAGGTGTGGTGGAGGGCGGCGCAACAGTGGGGGCGGGCTGCAATTGCGCCGCCTTAGCGACCACAGTCCCTCCCCCACTGCCACCCTTTTTCTTTCCCCCCCTCCTGTCCATCGGCAGGGAGGGGGCGGACGGCACGGGTGCCGCCGATCGTGGGCCTCGCACCCGCGGGACCAGCTCCCTTCTGAACGATGCCAATTTGGCATCGATAAGGGCGCCGATCTGTGCCAGCAAGTCGGCTGGCACAGCCGCGGGTGGTGGCGAGGGCCCTCCTTGCCCAGGGGACTGGGGCCCCCGTGCGCCGACAACCGGCCGCAACCCCTTGCCCCCCCCCAGGGGGCAGCGGCGGAGCCATCCCGGCAGCAGCCGGCCCCGCCTCCACCGCTTGACGGAGTCGGGCAACCTCCGCCCGTAACTCCGCCAACTGCTCCCTCAGTGTGGCATTTTCGGCCTCCAACAGCCGGGTGGCGCTGGGAGCCGACCGAACTGCCAGCTCCGCAACGCCCACCCGGCTGCTCAGGGCCGCCGTCCGGAGGGACCGCACCGCACTGGCCTTCAGCCCCGTCGCGGCATTGGATATCCTGGCCACATCGCCCAGGCACTCCATTACCGCGGCCGCAACGTCCCGCGTCGGGCGGCCCCGGAAATCCGCAGCGACCTCCACCTCATCAGGGAGTTGGTCGCTCGAACTCGCGGGCCTCGGTCCCGGGGCAACCGGGTCGAAAATGCCCGCTATGAGGCTTTTCTCAGCCTCAGCCTGTCTCCGTTTGGCCTCTTGGAGGCCAACGTATTGCCCGGTCGTCGGTGGCCGGCCCCGTTTCCTCGTGGAGGTGCCCGGGACGCTCTGCGACGAGTGGTGGGAGGAGACGGAGAAGTCCGACTCCTCCCCCCCGTCGCAGTCGCCAAGGCCCTCCGCAGGCCTCTTGGTGCCGCGTGTGGCAGAATGCCTCCGCGACACCGGCTCTACACATCTGTTTAGGCGCACAATTGGCTCGCACGCCTCTC
Source organism: Megalopta genalis (assembly GCF_051020955.1). Classification (NCBI taxonomy): domain Eukaryota; kingdom Metazoa; phylum Arthropoda; class Insecta; order Hymenoptera; family Halictidae; genus Megalopta; species Megalopta genalis. The sequence goes on from NW_027476758.1 coordinate 11,501, forward strand.
CCTCTCGCTCGTTACCCCCCTCCCCGGTTATTTTTGAAAAAGAATCCATCACTGATCCCACGAGTGTGGTCGGAAAGGAGGTCACCCCGGGTAGAGCCGCCATACCCGGGGAAGGCTAATACGCCCGGGGGGTCGCCAGGTACCCCGGGGTTGTCCGCTAAAGATTGGTGCACCCACCAACCATAGCTGGCGCTTACTCCAGCTACGCCCTCTTCACCGCGCAACGCTGCTTGGGGCTAGGGATTTTTTAGAGAGGTTGTCATCCTCGCGGTCCGGCCGGTTAAGGCAAGACCCCCGTTCCTGTAAAACATGACCACAGGTTTACGGTATGTGTCCGACTTTAGTTGGCCCCTCACCTCAAGCCACTCCGGCTAGGTAGAAACTGCCAGGGAATAAAATCCCCGCCGACACAGCCTTGAGGATCATTGGGGCACGAAGCCCCCCCACCACGACAAGGTAGCGGACACGGGGGGGCGTTTGTTTCCCCTGCATTTGAAGCTATATCACTTATATCGCAAGTATCTGACGCTAAATCATTTGTGTCGCATGGGTTTGAGGCTAATCATGCAACATCTTATTGATTTGAAGCTAAATCATGTGTTTCGCATCGAGTTGAAGCTACCCATTTGTTTCGTCAGCATTTGAAGCTATATCACTCATATCGCAAGTATCAGAATCTAAATCATGTGTTTCGCTTGGATTTGAAGATAAATCTTCAACATCGCATTGATTTGAAGCTAAATCATGTGTTTCACTTGGATTTGAAGCTAACTCGTTCGTTGCGCATGCAGTTAAATCTAAATAACGTATATCACAAGTATTTGTACCTAAACCATTTGCTTCGAATGGATTTGAAGCTAAACCTTCTACATCGCATTGATTTGAAGCTTATTCGTGTGTTTTGCATGAATTTGAAGCTAACTCGTTTGTTTCCCCTGCATTTGAAGCTATATCACTTATAACGCAAGTATCTGACGCTAAATCATTTGTGTAGCATGGATTTGAAGCTAAACCTTCTACATCGCATTGATTTGAAGCTAAACCTGCTACATCTTATTGATTTGAAGCTAAGTCATGTGTTTGGCATGGAGTTGAAGCTAACCTGTTTGTGTCGTCAGCATTTGAAGCTATATCACTTATATCGCAAGCATCTGAAGCTAAATCATTTGTTTCCCATGGATTTGAAGCTAAACCTTCTACATCGCATTGATTTGAAGCTAAATTATGTGTTTCACTTGGATTTGTAGCTAACTCGTTCGTTGCGCATGCAGTTAAATCTAAATAACGTATATCACAAGTATTTGTACCTAAACCATTTGCTTCGAATGGATTTGAAGCTAAACCTTCTACATCGCATTGATTTGAAGCTTATTCGTGCGTTTTGCATGGATTTGAATCTAACTCGTTTGTTTCCCCTGCATTTGAAGCTATATCGCTTATATAACAAGTATCTGATGCTAAATCATGTGTTTCGCATGGATTTGACGCTAAACCTTCTACATCGCATTGATTTGAAGCTAAATTATGTGTTTCGCATGGATTTGAAGCTAACTCGTTTGTTTCGCATTCATTTGAAGCTATATCACTTATATCGCATGTATCTGATGATAAATCATTTGTGTCGCATGGATTTGAAGCTAAACCTTTTACATCGCATTGATTTCAAGCTTAATCATGTGTTTTGCATGGATTTGATACTAACTCGTTTGTTTCCCCTGCATTTGAAGCTATATCAAATATATCGCAAGTATCAGATGCTAAATCATTTTTATCGCTTGGATTTGAAGCTAAACCTTCTACATGCATTGATTCGCAGCTTAATCATTTGTTTCGCATGGATTTGAAGCTAAACCTTCTACATCGCGTTGATTTGCAGCTAAAAGATGTGTTTCGCATGGAGTTGAATCTAACCCGTTTGTTTCGTCTGCATTTGAAGTTATATCACTTGTATCGCAAGCATCTTAAGCTAAATCTATTGTTTCCCATAGATTTGAAGCTAAACCTTCTACATCGCATTGATTTGCATCTAAATCATGTGTTTTGTATGGATTTGAAGCTAACTCGTTCGTTGCGCATGCAGTTAAATCTAAATTACGTATATCACAAGTATTTGTAGCTAAACCATTTGTTTCGCATGGATTAGAATCTAAGCCTTGTACTTCGAGTTGATTTCAAGCTAAATCATGTGTTTCGCATGGATTTGAAGCTAACTCTTTCGTTTCGCTTGCAGTTAAATCTAATTAACGTAAATCACAAGTATATGTAGCTAAAGCATTTGCTTCGCATGAATTTGTATCTAAGCCTTGTACTTCGAGTTGATTTGAAGCTAAATCATGTGTTTCGCATGGATTTGAAGCTAAACCTTCTACATCGCAAAGATTTGAAGCTAAATTATGTGTTTCGCATGGATTTGAAACTAACTCGTTTGTTTCGCATTCATTTGAATCTATATCACTTATATCGCATGTATCTGATGCTAAATAATTTGTGTGGCATGGATTTGAAGCTAAACCTTCTACATTGCATTGATTTGCAGCTTAATCATGTGTTTTGCATGGATTTGAAGCTAACTCGTATGTTTCCCCTGCATTTGAAGCTATATCACTTATATAACAAGTATCTGATGCTAAATAATATGTTTCGCATGGATTTGAAGCTAAACCTTCTACATCGCATTGATTTGCAGCTAAATCACGTGTTTCGCATGGATTTGAAGCTAACTCGTTCGTTGCGCATGCAGTTATATCTGAATAACGTATATCATAGGTATTTGTACCTAAACCATTTGCTTCGATTGGATTTGAATCTAAGCCTTATACTTCGAGTTGATTTGAATCTAAATCATGTGTTTCGCATGGATTTGAAGCTAAACCTTGTACATCGCATTGATTTGAAGCTTATTCGTGCGTTTTGCATGGATTTGAATCTAACTCGTTTGTTTTCCCTGCATTTGAAGCTATATCAATTATATCGCAGTTATCAGACTCTAAATCATTTTTTTCGCATGGATTTGAAGCTAAACCTTCTACAGCGCATTGATTTGCAGCTTAATCATGTGCATTGCATGGATTTGAAGCTAACTCGTTTGTTTCCCCTGTATTTGAAGCTGTATCACTTATATCGCAAGTATCTGACGCTAAATCGTTTGTGTCGCATGGATTTGAAGCTAAACCTTCTACATCGCATTGATTTGAAGCTAAACCTGCTACATCTTATTGATTTGAAGCTAAGTCATGTGTTTGGCATGGAGTTGAAGCTAACCTGTTTGTGTCGTCAGCATTTGAAGCTATATCACTTATATCGCAAGCATCTGAAGCTAAATCATTTGTTTCCCATGGATTTGAAGCTAAACCTTCTACATCGCATTTATTTGCAGTTAAATCACGTGTTTCTCATGGATTTGAAGCTAACTCGTTCGTTGCGCATGCAGTTAAATCTAAATTACGTATATCACAAGTATTTGTAGCTAAACCATTTGTTTCGCATGGATTTGAATCTAAGCCTTGTACTTCGAGTTGATTTGAAGCTAAATCATGTGTTTCGCATGGATTTGAAGCTAAACCTTGTACATCGCATTGATTTGAAGCTTATTCGTGTGTTTTGCATGGATTTGAAACTAAATCGTTTGTTTTCCCTGCATTTGAAGCTATATCAATTATATCGCAATTATCAGACGCTAAATCATTTTTTCGCATGGATTTGAAGCTAAACCTTCTACATCGCATTGATTTGCAGCTTAATCATGTGCATTGCATGGATTTGAAGCTAACTCGTTTGTTTCCCCTGCATTTGAAGCTATATCACTTATATAACAAGTATCTGATGCTAAATCATTTGTTTCGCATGGATTTGACGCTAAACCTTCTACATCGCATTGATTTGAAGCTAAATTATGTGTTTCGCATGGATTTGAAGCTAACTCGTTTGTTTCGCATTCATTTGAAGCTATATCACTTATATCGCATGTATCTGATGATAAATCATTTGTGTCGCATGGATTTGAAGCTAAACCTTTTACATCGCATTGATTTGAAGCTTAAACATGTGTTTTGCACGGATTTGATACTAACTCGTTTGTTTCCCCTGCATTTGAAGCTATATCACTTATATCGCAAGTATCTGACGCTAAATCATTTGTGTCGCATGGGTTTGAGGCTAATCATGCAACATCTTATTGATTTGAAGCTAAATCATGTGTTTCGCATCGAGTTGAAGCTACCCATTTGTTTCGTCAGCATTTGAAGCTATATCACTCATATCGCAAGTATCAGAATCTAAATCATGTGTTTCGCTTGGATTTGAAGATAAGTCTTCTACATCGCTTTGATTTGAAGCTAAATCATGTGTTTCACTTGGATTTGAAGCTAACTGGTTCGTTGCGCATGCAGTTAAATCTAAATAACGTATATCACAAGTATTTGTACCTAAACCATTTGCTTCGAATGGATTTGAAGCTAAACCTTCTACATCGCATTGATTTGAAGCTTATTCGTGTGTTTTGCATGAATTTGAAGCTAACTCGTTTGTTTCCCCTGCATTTGAAGCTATATCACATATAACGCAAGTATCTGACGCTAAATCATTTGTGCAGCATGGATTTGAAGCTAAACCTTCTACATCGCATTGATTTGAAGCTAAACCTGCTACATCTTATTGATTTGAAGCTAAGTCATGTGTTTGGCATGGAGTTGAAGCTAACCTGTTTGTGTCGTCAGCATTTGAAGCTATATCACCTATATCGCAAGCATCTGAAGCTAAATCATTTGTTTCCCATGGATTTGAAGCTAAACCTTCTACATCGCATTGATTTGAAGCTAAATCATGTGTTTCACTTGGATTTGAAGCTAACTCGTTCGTTGCGCATGCAGTTAAATCTAAATAACGTATATCACAAGTATTTGTACCTAAACCATTTGCTTCGAATGGATTTGAAGCTAAACCTTCTACATCGCATTGATTTGAAGCTTATTCGTGCGTTTTGCATGGATTTGAATCTAACTCGTTTGTTTTCCCTGCATTTGAAGCTATATCAATTATATCGCAATTATCAGACGCTAAATCATTTTTTTCGCATGGATTTGAAGCTAAACCTTCTACATCGCATTGATTTGCAGCTTAATCATGTGCATTGCATGGATTTGAAGCTAACTCGTTTGTTTCCCCTGCATTTGAACCTATATCACTTATATAACAAGTATCTGATGCTAAATCATTTGTTTCGCATGGATTTGACGCTAAACCTTCTACATCGCATTGATTTGAAGCTAAATTATGTGTTTCGCATGGATTTGAAGCTAACTCGTTTGTTTCGCATTCATTTGAAGCTATATCACTTATATCGCAAGCATCTTAAGCTAAATCAATTGTTTCCCATAGATTTGAAGCTAAACCTTCTACATCGCATTGATTTGCATCTAAATCATGTGTTTTGTATGGATTTGAAGCTAACTCGTTCGTTGCGCATGCAGTTAAATCTAAATTACGTATATCACAAGTATTTGCAGCTAAACCATTTGTTTCGCATGGATTAGAATCTAAGCCTTGTACTTCGAGTTGATTTGAAGCCAAATCATGTGTTTCGCATGGATTTGAAGCTAACTCTTTCGTTTCGCTTGCAGTTAAATCTAATTAACGTAAATCACAAGTATATGTAGCTAAAGCATTTGCTTCGCATGAATTTGTATCTAAGCCTTGTACTTCGAGTTGATTTGAAGCTAAATCATGTGTTTCGCATGGATTTGAAGCTAAACCTTCTACATCGCAAAGATTTGAAGCTAAATTATGTGTTTCGCATGGATTTGAAATTAACTCGTTTGTTTCGCATTCATTTGAATCTATATCACTTATATCGCATGTATCTGATGCTAAATAATTTGTGTGGCATGGATTTGAAGCTAAACCTTCTACATCGCATTGATTTGCAGCTTAATCATGTGTTTTGCATGGATTTGATACTAACTCGTTTGTTTCCCCTGCATTTGAAGCTATATCACTTATATCGCAAGTATCTGACGCTAAATCATTTGTGTCGCATAGATTTGAAGCTAAACCTTCTACATCGCATTGATTTGAAGCTAAGCCTGCTACATCTTATTGATTTGAAGCTAAATCATGTGTTTCGCATGGAGTTGAAGCTAACCCGCTTGTTTCGTCAGCATTTGATGCTATATCACTTATATCGCAAGCATCTGAAGCTAAATCATTTGTTTCCCATGGATTTGAAACTAAACCTTCTACATCGCATTGATTTGCAGCTAAATCATGTGTTTTGCATGGATTTGAATCTAACTCGTTCGTTGCGCATGCAGTTCAATCTAAATAACGTATATCACAATTATTTGTAGCTATACCATTTGTTTCGCATGGATTTGAAGCTACCTAGTTTGTTCCCCCTACTTTTGAAGCTATATCACTTATATCGCATGGATTTGAAGCTGAACCTACTACATCGCATTGATTTGAAGCTAAATCTTGTGTGCCGCATGAATTTGAAGAAAACCATCTACATCGCATTGATTTGAAGCTTAATCATGTGTATCGCATGGATTTGAAGCTAAGCCTTCTACATCGCATTTATTTGAAGCTAAATTATGTGTTTCGTATGGATTTGAAGCTAACTCGTTTGTTTCGCATTCATTTGAAGCTATATCACTTATATCGCATGTATCTGATGATAAATCATTTGTGTCGCATGGATTTGAAGCTAAACCTTTTACATCGCATTGATTTGAAGCTAAACTTGCTACATCTTAATGATTTGAAGCTAAATCATGTGCTTCGCATGGTGTAGAAGCTAACCCGTTTGTTTCGTCAGCATTTGTAGCTATATCACTTATATCGCAAGCATCTGAAGCTAAATAATTTGTTTCCCATGGATTTGAAACTAAACCTTCTACATCGCATTGATTTGAAGCTAAACCTTCTAGATCGCATTGATTTGAAGCTAAATTATGTGCTCCGCATGAGTTGAAGCTAACTCGTTTGTTTCGCATTCATTTGAAGTTATATCACTTATATCGCATGTATCTGAAGCTAAATCATTTCTTTCCCATGGATTTGAAGCTAAACCTTCTACATCGCATTGATTTGCAGCTAAATCATGTGTTTCGCATGGATTTGAAGCTAACTCGTTCGTTGCGCATGCAGTTAAATCTAAATTACGTATATCACAAGTATTTGTAGCTAAACCATTTGTTTCGCATGGGTTTGAATCTAAGCCTTGTACTTCGAGTTGATTTGAAGCTAAATCATGTGTATCGCTTGGATTTTGAAGCTAACTCGTTTGATTAGTCTGCATTTGAAGCTATATCACTTATACCCAAGTGTTTGAAGCTAAATCATATGTTTTGCGTGGATTTGAAGCTAAACCTTCTACATCGCATTGATTTGAAGCTAAGTCATGTGTCTCGCATGGATTTGAAGCTAACTCGTTCGTTGCGCATGCAGTTAAATCTAAATAACGTATATCACAAGTATTTGAAGCTAAATCATTTGATTCGCATGGATTTGAAGCTAAGCCTTCTACTTCGCATTAATTGGAAGTTAAATCACGTGTTTTGCATGGATTTGAAGCTAAACCTTCTACATCGCATTGATTTGAAGATAAATCGTGTGTTTCGCATAGATTTGAAGCTAACTCGTTAGTTTCGCATGCACTTGTAGCTAAATAATTTATATCACAAGTATTTGTAGCTAAACCATTTGTTTCGCGTGCATTTGAAGATAAATCATGTATATCACATGTATTTGATGCTAAACCATTCGATTCGCATGGATTTGAAGCTAAGCCCTCTACTTCGCATTGATTGTAGCAAAATCATGTGTTTCGCTTGGATTTGAAGCTAACTCGTTTGTTCTGCATGCAGTTGAAGCTGAATCATTTATATCACAAGTATTTGAAGCTAAACCATTTGTTTCGCATGGATTTGAAGCTGAATCTTCTACTTCGCATTAATTTGAAACTAAATCACGTGATTCGAATGGATTTGAAGCTAACACGTTTGTTTCGCCTGCATTAGAAGCTATATCACATATATTCACAAGTATTTGAAGCTAATCCATTTGTATCGCTTGGATTTGAAGCTGAGCCTTCTACTTCGCATTGATTTGACGTTAAATCATGTGTTTCCCTTGGATTTGAAGCTAACTCGTTTGTTTCGCCTGCATTTGAAGCAAAACCATGTTTATCACAAGTATTTTAATCTAATCCATCCGTTTTGCTCCATTATTAAGTTAAACCACGTCTTTCGCATGAATTTGATGCTAAACCATGTATTTCGCTTGAATTTAAAGCTGAATCATGTATTTCGCATGGATTTGAATCTAACTCGTTTGATTAGCCTGCATTTGAAGCTATATCACTTAAATCGCCAGTATTTGAAGCTGAATCATTTGTTTCGCATGCAGTTGAAGCTAAATCACGTTTATCACAAGTATCTGAATCTAAACCATTTTATTCGCATTGATTTGAAGCTAAGCCTTCTACGTCGCACTGATTTGAAGCTAAATCATGTGTTTCGCATGAATTAGAATATAACTCGTTTGTTTCGTCTGCATTTGAAGCTATTTCATTTATATCGCAAGTATTTGAATCTAAATCATGTGTTTCGCTCGGATTTGAAGCTAAGCCTTCTACATCGTACTGATTTGAAGCTAAATCATGCGTTTCGAATGGATTTGAAGCTAACTCGATTGTTTCGCGTGCATTTGAAGCTACATCACTTATATCGAAATTATCTGAAGATAAATCATGTGTTTCTTATGTATTTGAAGCTAAGCCTTCTACTTCGCATGATTTGATCCTAAATCATGTGTTCCGTCTGGATTTGTAGCTGACTCGTTTGTTTCGCCTGCATTTGAAGCTAAACCACGTATAAACCAAGTATTTGAAGCTAAACCATTTGTTTCTCATGGATTTGAAGATATGCCTACTACTTCGCATTGATTTGAAGCTAACTCGATTGCTTCGCCAGCATTTGAAGCTATATCACTTATATTCGCAAGTATTTGAAGCAAAACCATTTGTTTCGCATGGATTTGAAGCTAAATCATGTGTTTCGCATGGATTTGAAGCTAACTCGATTGTTTCGCATGCAGTTGAAGCTAAATCGTGTATAAAACAAGTATTTTAAGCTAAACCATTTGATTCGCATGGATTTGAAGCTATGCCTTCTACTTCGCATGGATTTGAATCTAACTCGTTTGCTTCGCCTTCCGTTCAAGTTATATCACATATATCGCAAAGCATTTGAAGCTAAATCATTTGTTTCGCATGCAGTTGATGCTAAATCATGTAGATCACAAGTATTTGAAGCTAAACCATTTGATTCGCATGGATTTGAAGCCAAGCCATCTACTTCGCATTGATTTGAAGCTAAATCAAGTGTTCCGCCTGCATTTGAAGCTGTTTCATTTATACTGCAAGTATTTGAAGCTAAATCATTCGTTTTGCACGGCTTTGAAGCTAACTCGTTTGTTTCGCCTCCATTTGAAGCAATATCACTTATGTCGCAATTATCTGAAGATAAATCAATTGTTTCACATGTATTTGACACTAAGCCTTCTACTTCGCATTGATTTAAAGATAAATCATGTGTTTCCCTTGGATTTGAAGCTAACTCGTTTGTTTCGCCTGCATTTGAAGCTAAATCATGTTTATCACAAGTATCTGAATCTAAACCATTTTATTCGCATTGATTTGAAGCTAAGCCTTCTACGTCGCACTGATTTGAAGCTAAATCATGTGTTTCGCATGAATTAGAATATAGCTCGTTTGTTTCGTCTGCATTTGAAGCTATTTCATTTATATCGCAAGTATTTGAATCTAATTCATGTGTTTTGCATGGATTCGAAGATAAGCCTTCTACTTCGCATTGATTTGAAGTTAAATAATGTGATACGCATGGATTAGACTCAAACTCGTTTGTTCCGCCTGCCTTTGAAGCTACATCACGTATATTCGCAGGTATTTGAAGCTAAACCATACGTTTCGCATGGATTTGTAGCTAAGCCTTCTACTTCGCATGAATTTGACGCTAAATCATGTGTTTCGAATGGATTTGAAGCTAACTCGTTTGTTTCGCATGCAGTTGAAACTAAATCATGTATATCACAAGTATTTAAAGCTAAATCATTTGTTTCGCATGGAGTTGAAGCTAACCCGTTTGTTTCGTCAGCATTTGAAGCTGTATCACTTATATCGCAAGCATCTGAAGCTAAATCATTTGTTTCCTATGGATTTGAAGCTAAACCTTCTACATCGCATTTATTTGAAGCTAAATTATGTGTTTCGTATGGATTTGAAGCTAACTCGTTTGTTTCGCATACATTTGAAGCTATATCACTTATATCGCAAGTATCTGAAGCTAAATCATTTGTTTCCCATGGACTTGAAGCTAAACCTTCTACATCGCATTGATTTGAAGCTTAGTCATGTGTTTTGCATGGATTTGAAGCTAACTCGTTCGTTTCCCCTGCTTTTGAAGCTATTTCACTTATATCGCAAGCATCTGACGCTAAATCAATTGTGTCGCATGGAATTGAAGCTAAACCTTCTACATCGCATTGATTTGAAGCTAAATTATGTGCTTCGCATGGAGTTGAAGCTAACTCGTTTGTTTCGCATTCATTTGAAGTTATATCACTTATATCGCATGTATCTGAAGCTAAATCATTTGTTTCCCATGGATTTGAAGCTAAACCTTCTACATCGCATTGATTTGATGCTAAATTACGTGTTTCGCATTGATTTGAAGCTAACTCGTTTGTTTCGCATTCATTTGAAGCTATATCACTTATATAACAAGTATCTGATGCTAAATCATTTGTTTCGCATGGATTTGAAGCTAAACCTTCTACATCGCATTGATTTGCAGCTAAATCATGTGTTTCGCATGTACTTGAAGCTAACTCGTTTGTTTCCCTTGCATTTGAAGCTATATCCCTTACATCGCAAGTATCTGACGCTAAATAATTTGTGTCGCATGGATTTGAAGCTAAACCTTCTACATCGCATTGATTTGCAGCTAAATCATGTGTTTCGCATTGATTTGAAGTTAAATCATGTGTTTCGCATGGAGTTGAAGCTAACCCGTTTGTTTCTACAGCATTTGAAGCTATATCACTTTTATCGCAAGCATCTGAAGCTAAATCATTTGTTTCCCATGGATTTGAAGCTAAACCTTCTACATCGCATTGATTTGCAGCTAAATCATGTGTTTCGCATGGATTTGAAGCTAACTCGTTCGTTGCGCAACTTATTTCCGAAGTGTTTGAAGCTCAATCGTTTGTTCCGCATGGATTTGAAGCTAATCCTTCTACTTCGCATTGATTTGAAGCTATATCATGTGTATCGTATGGATTTTGAAGCTAACTCGTTTGATTCGTCTGCATTTGAAGCTATATCAATTATAACCCAAGTGTTTAAAGTTAATCATTTGTTTCGCGTTGATTTGAAGCTAAACCTTCTACATCGCATTGATTTGATGCTAAATCATGTGTTTCGCTTGGATTTGAAGCTAAATCTTCTACATCGCATTGATTTGAAGCTAAATCATGTGCTTCGCTTGGATTTGAAGCTAACTCGTTCGTTTCGCATGCAGTTAAATCTATATTTTGTCGCAGGGGTTACTGCGACGGTTTATATAAAATAATCCGAGAGTTTTTTTGGTTTTTATATAACGAGAACTTTAATATAACTTGTAACAAAAGGCGATGTGGTACAGTGTGTAGAAGGTAAACGAGTGACGGATGATACAGAAATATGGACACGTTGAGAGTCGGAGGAAAACTTGCTAACTGACTTCTCTCGGTCGAGAGGTCCTCGTATTTATTGGTAGGGAAAGTCGTTGAGATTGGTAAAGGAAAGTCCTCGGGAAGGGCGAAGGCCTTTCCGAAGATTTTCCGACCGGGGTGATCCGGGACCTATGGTCCGAAGCTGTGTCCCAACGTTTTTATTGTTTTATTGCGGGGTGTACGCCTTGCGTCGGGAAAACCCGAAAAAGGCATGTGTACACCCCGCTTTTGAAGGACGTGTCTTTTTATGTCTGGTCCGCCACATTCACCCCCCTTCCAGTGATTAACGCTAAGGTACAAAATTGGTTGAAAAAAAAGATATTATACCTATGGGAGATCAACGTGGTAATCTAAAATATATACATTTTACGGGGTGAACATGTCGCTTATAACATTGATAATGGTATTAGTAGTGGACAGCACTTTTCATGGTTTATAATATGCGTACGCAAGATATATCGGAGTATATTAATAAGTATGTTCGTGAGCTAACGGCATTCCGAAGAAGTCTGGAAATTTTACTCTTCTACCGGAACGTGTTGTCGTTGGTACGTTTGAAGTGCCTTGTGCTTGTACTTCTGGTTGCAGGTTAGTCTTGTTGTGTTGTGTATTATTGTTTGCGGCATCTTTTAATAAATATGCTGGTTTAAGGCGGTCGGTGGAGATTTTTGTATGTTTTCCGGCGATATCAAGGGTAAAATATTTTGTTGCGCGGTCGATTACTGTATATGGTCCATCGTATGGTGGCTGTAAGGGTTTTCTTACCGCGTCATGGCGAACGAAGACTTGTTGCGACGTTGCTAGGTCTTTATAAATAAAAGGTTTTTTCTCTCCGTGTTTAACCGGAGCTGTTGGTTTAATTTCCTTGATATGCTGGCGTAGTTGTTTTACGAAATCATTGGTATCCTGTACTTTATGGTTTTCGAAAAATTCTCCTGGTAAACGGACACTTTCTCCATATACTAGCTCTGTTGAGCTTGCCTGTAGATCTTCTTTGGGTGCTGATCTAATGCCTATAAAACAATAGGAAGTCGTTGCGTCCATTTGTTGTCTTCATGACACATGATTCCTGCTTTGAGTTGCCTATGGAATCGTTCAACCATTCCGTTGGCTTGCGGGTGGTATGCAGTTGTCATAAGGTGTGAGGCGCCAATCAAACGGGTTAATTCTTTGAATAACTGTGAAGTGAACTGTCTTCCTTGGTCGGTTGTTATTCTCGCGGGGACTCCGAAGCGGCTAATCCAGTTCATAAAAACTTTTGCGACTGCTTCTGCGGTGATTTCTTCCACTGGCCAGGCTTCGGGCCATCGCGTGAATCGATCCACGTACGTTACGCAGTACTTGAAACCTTCTGAGGATGTCATCGGGCCAACTATGTCCATATGAATGTGCTGGAATCTAGCGCTTGGTGTTTCAAATTTGCCTATAGGTGAAGACACGTGCTTAGATATTTTTGATTTTTGGCATTGTATGCATGTTCGAACCCATTGTGTGCAATCTTTCCGCATGGATGGCCACACAAACCTTTCTGAAATAAGTTTTATGGTGGCCCGTGTACCTGGGTGGGCTAATCCATGGATCCGTTGGAAAACCTTCTTGCGAAATGACGGTACGATATAAGGGCTCTCTGTGTAAAAATATCGCAGTAGATGTTGGCTTTACACGGTTCAAAGAAAATAGATTTTAGTTGTAGGTTTGTATCGGATTGCAATAAATGTTGTAGTTCTTCGTCATCGGTTTGTGCTGCGGCGACAGCTGAGTAATTGATCTCTTCGATTTCTTCGATTCTCGGTAAAGCGTCTGCGACTACATTATCTATGCCCGAAATATGTTTTATGTCCGATGTGAATTGTGAAATGTAATCAAAGTAACGGAACTGCCTTGGGGATTTTTCTTTCTTTTGGTTAAAAACATAAGTAAGCGGTTTGTGATCGGTGAATATGGTGAAGTTTCTTCCTTCTACAGCGTAAATGAAGTACTTTATGGCTTCGTAAATAGCGAGAAGCTCGCGATCGTACGCGCTATACTTAGCTTGTGTTTTTGTCAGGGGGCGAGAGAAAAATCCAAGGGGTCGCCAATCGTTGTTTGTCCTTTGTTGCAAAACGGCTCCTATCGCGTGGTCAGAAGCGTCCACAGTTATTAATAATGGAGCATTTATTGCTGGATGTACCAACAGCGTGGCGTTTGCTAGGTCTTCTTTTATTGCGACGAAAGCTTGTTTGGCCTCTTCGGTCTAATTGATAGGTTTGTTACCTGTCATTTTTGGGCCTGTCAGTAGGCCGTTAAGGGGCTTTTGTCGTGTAGCAGCTGCTGGCAGGAATCGACGGTAGAAGTTAACCATCCCAAGGAAACGGCGTAATTGTTTTACGGTTGTCGGCTGAGGGAAGTTTTTTACGGCGTCGACCTTATGTTCGGGTGGGCGAGTGCCCTTCTCGTCTACCTGGTAGCCGAGAAATTTGACCTGAGAGGCTCCGAATACGCATTTGCTTGGGTTTATGACAATGCCATATTCCTTAAATCTTTTGAAAATAATCTCGAGGTGTTGCAGATGTTCGCTCGGGTTTGCGGAAGCTATTAAAAAAATCGTCGAGATAGGCGAAGACGAAATCCAAACCTCGCGTAACTTCGTCTACGAATCTCTGAAAAGTTTGAGCTATCCCGCAAAGGCCGAAGGGTCCGTATAAATATTCAAATAAACCAAAGGTGTAATTACGGCGGTTTTTGGAATATCCTCCGCAGCTATCGGTATCTGGTGGTAAGCGCGCACGAGGTCGATGGTTGAAAAGATTGTTTTTCCGTGTAGATTTTGTGAGAAATCTTCGATGCGTCGTATGGGATATCTATTCGGAATTGTTCGTTTATTCAACCCGCGGTAGTCGACGCAAGGGCGCCATTCTCCGTTCTTTTTCGTGACCATGTGCAACGGTGATGACCATGGGCTCTTAGAAGGTCGAATAATCCCTTGCTTGAGCAGCAGGTCAAATTCCGCTTTTGTTGCTTTATAGCGGTCCGGTGCGAGTCGTCGGACTTTGTGACAGATAGGCGGTCCGGGGGTCGTTTCAATATGGTGCTTGATACTGTGTTTTGCAGCGCTAGGCGTGCCCGCGGGATGTGTTATTTCACTGTATCGTGAAAGTAAGGCGTGATATTGCGTATCGCCGTGAATTGTCTTGATTGTGACAAATTTTTCCCGTACTATTGAGCCTTGCGTAGTTCGCGATGTTGTGCCATCGACTAAACATCTGTTTTTGATGTCGACGAGTAACCCAAAATGACCTAGGAAATCCGCGCCGATGATTGGTTTAGCGATATCCGCTACAATAAATCGCCATATTAACTCGCGACGTAGATCGAAGTCGACTCTCAGTGTAATTGTCCCATATGTGGGGATCCTTGTACCGTTTGCCGCAAACATTTCGTAATTTGAGCGCGGCGGGTTCGTCGATAAGTACGTCCGAGGATAAACGCTCACGTCCGCGCCAGTATCAATAAGGTATTGAATCCTTGACGCTTTTTCAGTGATAAAAAGGCGGCTTGTAGGGAACTCGTCATATGTTGCCGCGATTATTGACGAGGATTTGAGTTTCCCGGATTCGCGGTGCACGGAGAAATGCATTTTATGGCTTTATCCGCGAAGCGTGCGTGGTACCAACACATACCTTGCTTACCACGACTATGGCTACGTTGCCGTGATCTGCCTCGCGTGAAGTTTTTACTGCGTGGTCGGGCTTCTCTTTCGTTTAATACTGCTGTCAGCGTGGCTACTTGACGCGTTAAAGCTTCTACTTGCTGCGCCAAATTGTTGTCCGGGGCGGGTGTCCTGTCGATGCTGGCTACGTGTGCTCTCGGTGCGAGTTCCACTGTTTGGTCTACCTCTACACCGGAGGCGGTAGTTTGGATTGGGCTGGCGTCCGTCATTTCGTATGTATTATTAAAAAAAATAAAGTTCACACAGTTTGTATAACACCACTCGGATCGCGAAGTTCGTATGTTGCCGAACGAAATGTCACTAAGAGTCGATAAGTTCTCGGTTATCACGCACTCGCGGTACTCTCGGATCACGTCGGGGTCACCAGTTTGTCGCAGGGGTTACTGCGACGGTTTATATAAAATAATCCGAGAGTTTTTTTGGTTTTTATATAACGAGAACTTTAATATAACTTGTAACAAAAGGCGATGAGGTACAGTGTGTAGAAGGTAAACGAGTGACGGATGATACAGAAATATGGACACGTTGAGAGTCGGAGGAAAACTTGCTAACTGACTTCTCTCGGTCGAGAGGTCCTCGTATTTATTGGTAGGGAAAGTCCTTGAAAAGAAAAAGGAAAACCCGAAAAAGGCATGTGTACACCCCGCTTTTGAAGGACGTGTCTTTTTATGTCTGGTCCGCCACAATATCATGTATATCACAAGTATTTGAAACTAAACCATTTGATTCGCATGGATTTGAACCTAAGCGTTCTACTTCGCAATGTTTTGAATCTAAATCATGTCTTTCGCATGGATTTGAAGCTAAATCGTTTGTTTCGCTTTCATTTGAAGCTCTTTCATTTATACTGCAAGTATTTGAAGCTAAATCATTCGTTTCGCATGGATTTGAAGCTAAGCCTTCTACATCGCATTGATTTGCAGCTAAATCATGTGTTTCGCGTGGATTCGAAGCTAAATCGTTTGTTTCGAATGCAGCTGAAGCTAACTCATGTATATCACAATTATTTGAATCTAAACCATTTGTATCGCATGGGTTTGCAGATATGCCTTCTACTTCGCATTGATTTGAAGTTAAATCATGTGATCCGCATGGATTTGACGCTAACTCGTTTATTTCGCCTGCATTTGAAGCTATATCAATTATATCGCAAGTATTTGAAGCCAAATCATTTGCTTCACGCGGATTTGAAGCTAAACCTTCTACATCGCATTGATCTGAAGCTGAATCATGTGTTTCTCATGGATTTGAAGCTAACGAGTTCGTTTCGCCTGCAGTTGAAGCTAAATCATGTATATCATAAGTATCTGATGCTAAACAATTTCTTTCACATGAGATTTGAAGCTAAACCATGAATTTGAACCTCAATCATGTGTTTCGCATTCTTTTGAAGCTTAATCACATTTTTTGCATGTATTTGAAGGTAACTCGGGTGCTTCGCCTGCATTTGAAGGTACATCATTTATACCGCAAGCATTTGAAGGCAAACCATTTGTTTCGCTTGGATTTGAAGCCAAGCCTTCTACTACGCATTGATTTGAAGCTAAATCATACGATTCGCATGGATTTGAAGCTAACACGTTTGTTTCGCCTGCATTTGAAGCTAAATCATGTGTTTCGCTTGGATTTGAATCAAACTCGTTTGTTTCGCCTGCATTAGAATCTATATCACTTATATCGCAATTATCTGAAGCTAAATCATTTGTTTCTCATGTATTGGAAGCTAATCCTTTTACTTCGCATCGATTTGAATCTATATCATGTGATCCACATGGATTTGGAGCCAACTCGTTCGTTTCGAATGCATTTGAAGCTATATCACTTATACCGCAAGTTCCTGTGCTAAATCATTTGTTTCGCATGTATTTGTAGATAAACCTTCTACATCGTATTGATTTGGAGCTATATCATTTGTGTCGCATGTATTTGAAGCTAATCCTGATACTTCGCATTGATTTGAATCTAAATCATGTGTTTCGTATGGAGTTGAAGCTAGCTCGTTTGAATCGCCTGCATTTGATGCTATATCACTTATATCGTAAGTATCTGAAGCTAAATCATTGGTTTCGCATGGATTTGAAGCTAAACCTTCTACATCGCATTGATTTGCAGCTAAATCATGTGTTTCGCATTGATTGAAAGATAACTCGTTTGCTTCGCCTGCATTTGACGCGGTTTCATTTATACCGCATGCATTTGAAGTTAAATCGTTTGTTTCCCCTGCATTTGAAGCTATATCACTTATATTCGCAAGAATTTGAAGCTAACACTTTCGTTCGTCATGGATTTGAATAGAAGCCTTCTACTTCGCATTGATTTGAAGCTAAATCATGTGTTTCGCTTGGATTTGAAGCTAAATCATGTGTTTCGCATGGATTTCAAGCTAACTCGATTGTATCGTCTGCGTTTGAAGCTGTTTCAACTATATCTCAAGTATTCGAAGGTAAATCATTTGTTTCTCATGGATTTGAAGCTAAGCCTTCTACGTCGCATTGATTTGAAGCTAAATCCCGTGTTTCGCAAGGATTTGAAGCTAATTCGTTTGTCTGGCCTGCATTTGAAAATATATCACTTATATCGCAAGAATCTGAACCTAAATCATTTGTTTCGCTAGGATTTGGAGCTTACTCGTTCGTTTCGCCTGCATTAGAAGCTATGTCATTTATATTCGCAAGTATTTGAAGCTAACTCTTTCGTTCCTCATGGATTTGAAGAGAAGCCTTCTACTTTCCATCGATTTGAAGCTAAATCATGTGTTTCGCTTGGATTTGAAGCTCAATCATGTGTTTCGCATGGATTTGAAGCTAACTCGTTCGTTTCGCCTCCATTTGAAACTATGTCACTTATATCGCTAGTATTTGAAGCTAAATCATATGTGCCGCATGGATTTGAAGCTGAGCCTACTACATCGCATTGATTTGAAGCTAAATCTTGTGTATCGCACGGATTTGAAGCTAAACCTTCTACATCGCATTGATTTGAAGCTAAACTATTTGTTTCGCATAGATTTCAAGCATCGCATCTACTTCGCATTGATTTGGAGCTAAATCATTTGTTTCGCATGGAATTGAAGCCACCTCGTTTGTTCCTCCTGCTTTTGAAGCTATATCACTTATATCGCATTGATTTGAAGCTGAGCCTACTACATCGCATTGATTTGAAGCTAAATCTTGCGTATCGCATGGATTTGAAACTAAACCTTCTATATCACATTGATTTGCTGCTAAATCATGAGTTTCGAATGGGTTTGAAGCTAACTCGTTCGTTTCGCCTGCAGTTGATTCTACATCACTTATATCGCAAGTATTTGAAGCTAAATCATGTGTATCGCGTGGATTTTGAAGCTAACTCGTTTGATTAGTATGCATTTGAAGCTATATCACTTATACCCCAAGTGTTTGAAGCTAAATCATATGTTTCGCGTGGATTTGAAGCTAAACCTTCTACATCGCATTGATTTGAAGCTAATTCATTTGTTTCGCATGGATTTGAATCTAAGCCTTGTCCTTCGAATTGATTTGAAGCTAAATCATGTGTTTCGTATGGATTTGAAGCTAAACCTTAACATCGCATTGATTTGAAGCTAAACCTTCTACTTTCTATTGATTTGAAGCTAAACCTTCTAGCTCTTATTGTTTTGAAGCTAAACCTTCTACATCGCAATGATTTGCAGCTAAATAATGTGTTTCGCATGGATTTGAAGCTAACTCGTTCGTTTCGCCTGCAGTTGAATCTACATTACTTATATCGCTAGTATTTGAAGCTAAATCATGTGTATCGCATGCAGTTGAAGCTAAATCATGTCTTTCACAAGTATCTGAAGATGAACCATTTGAATCGCATGGATTTGAACCTGAGCCATCTACTTCGCACTGATTTGCAGCTGAATAATGTGTTTCGCATGGATTTGAAGCTAAACCTTCTACATCCCATGGATTTGAATATAAATCATGTGTTTGGCATGGATATCAAGCTAAACCTTCTGCATCGCATAGATTTGCAGCTGAATCATGTGTTTTGCATGGATTTGAAGCTAACTCGTTCGTTTCGCCTGTATTTGAAGCTAGATCACTTATATCGCAAGTATTTGAAGCTAAATCATGTGTTTCGTTTGGATTTGAAGATAAATCTTCTACATCGCATTGATTTGAAGCTAAATCGTGTGTTTCGCATGGATTTGAAGCTAACTCGCTTGTTTTGCATGCAGTTGTAGCTGAATAATGTATATCACAAGTATTTGTAGTTAAACCATTTGTTTCGCATAGATTTCAAGCAACGCCTTCTACTTCGCATTGATTTGAAGCTGAATCGTGTGTTTCGCATGGATTTGAAGCTAACTCGTTTGTTTCGCATGCAGTTGTAGCTGAATATTGTATATCACAAGTATTTGTAGCTAAACCATTTGTTTCGCAAAGATTTCAAGCAACGCCTTCTACTTCGCATTGATTTGAAGCTGAATCATTTGTTTCGCATGGAATTGAAGCCACCTCGTTTGTACCTCCAGCTTTTGAAGCTATATCACTTATATCGCAAGTATTTGAAGCTACATCATATGTGACGCATGGATTTGAAGCTGAACCTTCTACATCGCATTGATTTGAAGCTAAATCTTTTGTATCGCGTGGATTTGAAGCTAAACTTTCTACATCACATTGATTTGCAGCTAAATCATGTGTTTTGCATGGATTTGAAGCTAACTCGTTCGCTGCGCCACCATTTGAAACTATATCACTTATATCGCAAGTATCTGAAGCTAAATCATATGTCCCGCATGGATTTGAAGATGAACCTACTACATCGCATTGATTTGAAGCTAAATCATTTGTTTCGCATGGACTTGAATCTAAGCCTTGTCCTTCGAATTCATTTGAATCTAAATCAAGTGTTTCGTATGGATTTGAAGCTAAACCTTCTACATCGCATTGATTTGAAGCTAAATCTTCTACATTCTATTGATTTGAAGCTAAACCTTCTACCTCTTATTGTTTTCAAGCTAAACCTTCTACATCGCAATGATTTGCAGCCAAATCATGTGTTTCGCATGGATTTGAAGCTAACTCGTTCGTTTCGCCTGCAGTTGAATCTACATTACTTATATCGCTAGTATTTGAAGCTAAATCATGTGTATCGCGTGGATTTTGAAGCTAACTCGTTTGATTAGTCTTCATTTGAAGCTATATCACTTACACCCCAAGTGTTTGAAGCTATATCATTTGTTTCGCATGGATTTGTAGCTAAACCTTCTACATCGCATTGATTTGAAGCTAAATCTTCTACATTCTATTGATTTGAAGCTAAACCTTCTACCTCTTATTGTTTTGAAGCTAAACCTTCTACATCGCAATGATTTGCAGCTAAATCATGTGTTTCGCATGGATTTGAAGCTAACTCGTTCGTTGCGCATGCAGTTCAATCTAAATAACGTATATCACCGGTATTTGAAGCTAAACCATTTGTTTCGCATGGATTTGAAGCTAAACCTTCTTCATCGCATTGATTTGCTGCTAAATCATGTGTTTCGCATGGATTTGAAGCTAACTCGTTCGTTTCGCCTTCATTTGAAACTATGTCACTTATATCGCAAGTATTTGAAGCTAAATCATATGTGCCGCATGGATTTGAAGCTGAATCTACTACATCGCATTGATTTGAAGCTTAATCTTGTGTATCGCATGGATTTGAAGCTAAACCTTCTACATCGCATTGATTTGAAGCTAAATCATTTGTTTCGCATGGATTTGAATCTAAGCCTTGTCCTTCGATTTGATTTGAAGCTAAATCAAGTGTTTCGTATGGATTTGAAGCTAAACCTTCTACATTGCATTGATTTGAAGCTAAATCTTCTACATTCTATTGATTTGAAACTAATCCTTCTACCTCTTATTGTTTTGAAGCTAAACCTTATGCATGGCAATGATTTGCAGCTAAATCATGTGTTTCCCATGGATTTGAAGCTAACTCGTTCGTTTCGCCTGCAGTTGAATCTACATTACTTATATCGCTAGTATTTGAAGCTAAATCATGTGTATCGCGTGGATTTGAAGCTAAACCTTCTTCATCGCATTGATTTGCAGATAAATCATGTGTTTCGCATGGATTTGAAGCTAACTCCTTCGTTGCGCATGCAGTTCATTCTAAATAACGTATATCACAAGTATTTGAAGCTAACCCATTTGATTCGCATGGATTTGAAGCTAAGCCTTCTACTTCGCATTAATTGGAAGTTAAATCACGTGTTTTGCATGGATTTGAAGCTAAACCTTCTACATCGCATTGATTTGAAGCTAAATCTTGTGTGTCGCATGAATTTGAAGCAAACCATCTACATCGCATTGATTTGAAGCGTAATCATGTGTATCGCATGGATTTGAAGCTAAGCCTTCTACACCACATTGATTTGAAGCTAAATCATGTGTATCGCTTGGATTTTGAAGCTAACTCGTTTGATTAGTCTGCATTTGAAGCTATATCACTTATACCCCAAGTGTTTGAAGCTAAATCATATGTTTCGCGTGGATTTGAAGCTAAACCTTCTACATCGCATTGATTTGAAGCTAAATCTTCTACATTCTATTGATTTGAAGCTAAACCTTCTACCTCTTATTGTTTTGAAGCTAAACCTTCTACATCGCAATGATTTGCAGCTAAATCATGTGTTTCGCATGGATTTGAAGCTAACTCGTTCGTTGCGCATGCAGTTCAATCTAAATAACGTATATCACAAGTATTTGAAGCTAAACCATTTGATTCGCATGGATTTGAAGCTAAGCCTTCTACTTCGCATTAATTGGAAGTTAAATCACGTGTTTTGCATGGATTTGAAGCTAATCTTTCTACATCGCATTGATTTGAAGCTAAATCATGTGTTTCGCATGCAGTTGAAGCTAAACCATGTCATTCACAAGTATTTGAAGATGAACCATTTGAATCGCATTGATTTGAAACCGAGCCTTCTACTTCGCACTGATTTGCAGCTAAATAATGTGTTTCGCATGGATTTGAAGCTAAACCTTCTACATCGCATTGATTTGCAGCTGAATCATGTGTCTCGCATGGATTTGAAGCTAACTCGTTCGTTTCGCCTCCATTTGAAACTATGACACTTATATCGCAAGTATTTGAAGCTAAATCATATGTGCTGCATGGATTTGAAGCTGAACCTACTACATCGCATTGATTTGAAGCTAAATCTTGTGTATCGCACGGATTTGAAGCTAAACCTTCTACATCGCATTGATTTGAAGCTAAATCACTTGTTTCGCATGGATTTGAATCTAAGCCTTGTCCTTCGAATTCATTTGAATCTAAATCAAGTGTTTCGTATGGATTTGAAGCTAAACCTTCTACATCGCATTGATTTGAAGCTAAATCTTCTACATTCTATTGATTTGAAGCTAAACCTTCTACCTCTTATTGTTTTCAAGCTAAACCTTCTACATCGCAATGATTTGCAGCCAAATCATGTGTTTCGCATGGATTTGAAGCTAACTCGTTCGTTTCGCCTGCAGTTGAATCTACGTTACTTATATCGCTAGTATTTGAAGCTAAATCATGTGTATCGCGTGGATTTTGAAGCTAACTCGTTTGATTAGTCTTCATTTGAAGCTATATCACTTACACCCCAAGTGTTTGAAGCTATATCATTTGTTTCGCATGGATTTGTAGCTAAACCTTCTACATCGCATTGATTTGAAGCTAAGCCTTCTATATTCTATTGATTTGAAGCTAAACCTTCTACCTCTTATTGATTTGAAGCTAAACCTTCTACATCGCATTGATTTGAAGATAAATCATGTGTTTCGCATGGATTTGAAGCTAACTCGTTCGTTGCGCATGCAGTTCATTCTAAATAACGTATATCACAAGTATTTGAAGCTAACCCACTTGATTCGCATGGATTTGAAGCTAAGCCTTCTACTTCGCATTAATTGGAAGTTAAATCACGTGTTTTGCATGGATTTGAAGCTAAACCTTCTACATCGCATTGATTTGAAGCTAAGTCATGTGTCTCGCATGGATTTGAAGCGAACTCGTTCATTTCGCATGCAGTTGTAGCTAAATAATTTATATCACAATTATTTGTAGCTATACCATTTGTTTCGCATGGATTTGAAGCTACCTCGTTTGTTCCCCCTACTTTTGAAGCTATATCACTTATATCGCATGGATTTGAAGCTGAACCTACTACATCGCATTGATTTGAAGCTAAATCTTGTGTGTCGCGTGGATTTTGAAGCTAACTCGTTTGATTAGTCTTCATTTGAAGCTATATCACTTACACCCCCAGTGTTTGAAGCTATATCATTTGTTTCGCATGGATTTGAATCTAAACCTTCTTCATCGCATTGATTTGCTGCTAAATCATGTGTTTCGCATGGATTTGAAGCTAAACCTTCTTCATCGCATTGATTTGCTGCTAAATCATGTGTTTCGCATGGATTTGAAGCTAACTCGTTCGTTGCGCATGCAGTTCAATCTAAATAACGTATATCACCAGTATTTGAAGCTAAACCATTTGTTTCGCATGGATTTGAAGCTAAACCTTCTTCATCGCATTGATTTGCCGCTAAATCATGTGTTTCGCATGGATTTGAAGCTAACTCGTTCGTTTCGCCACCATTTGAAACTGTGTCACTTATATCGCAAGTATTTGAAGCTAAATCATATGTGCCGCATGGATTTGAAGCTGAATCTACTACATCGCATTGATTTGAAGCTTAATCTTGTGTATCGCATGGATTTGAAGCTAAACCTTCTACATCGCATTGATTTGAAGCTAAATCATTTGTTTCGCATGGATTTGAATCTAAGCCTTGTCCTCCGAATTGATTTGAAGCTAAATCAAGTGTTTCGTATGGATTTGAAGCTAAACCTTCTACATTGCATTGATTTGAAGCTAAATCTTCTACATTCTATTGATTTGAAACTAATCCTTCTACCTCTTATTGTTTTGAAGCTAAACCTTATGCATCGCAATGATTTGCAGCTAAATCATGTGTTTCGCATGGATTTGAAGCTAACTCGTTCGTTTCGCCTGCAGTTGAATCTACATTACTTATATCGCTAGTATTTGAAGCTAAATCATGTGTATCGCGTGGATTTGAAGCTAAACCTTCTTCATCGCATTGATTTGCAGATAAATCATGTGTTTCGCATGGATTTGAAGCTATCTCGTTCGTTGCTCATGCATTTCAATCTAAATAACGTGTATCACAAGTATTTGAAGCTAACCCATTTGATTCGCATGGATTTGAAGCTAAGCCTTCTACTTCGCATTAATTGGAAGTTAAATCACGTGTTTTGCATGGATTTGAAGATAAACCTTCTACATCGCATTGACTTGAAGATAAATCGTGTGTTTCGCATAGATTTGAAGCTAACTCGTTAGTTTCGCATGCAGTTGTAGCTAAATAATTTATATCACAAGTATTTGTAGCTAAACCATTTGTTTCGCATGGATTTGAAGCTACCTCGTTTGTTCCCCCTACTTTTGAAGCTATATCACTTGTATCGCATGGATTTGAAGCTGAACCTACTACATCGCATTGATTTGAAGCTAAATCTTGTGTGTCGCATGAATTTGAAGCAAACCATCTACATCGCATTGATTTGAAGCTTAATCATGTGTATCGCATGGATTTGAAGCTAAGCCTTCTACACCACATTGATTTGAAGCTAAATCATGTGTATCGCTTGGATTTTGAAGCTAACTCGTTTGATTAGTCTGCATTTGAAGCTATATCACTTATACCCCAAGTGTTTGAAGCTAAATCATATGTTTCGCGTGGATTTGAATCTAAACCTTCTACATCGCATTGATTTGAAGCTAAATCTTCTACATTCTATTGATTTGAAGCTAAACCTTCTACATCGCAATGATTTGCAGCTAAATCATGTGTTTCGCATGGATTTGAAGCTAACTCGTTCGTTTCGCCTGCAGTTGAATCTACATTACTTATATCGCTAGTATTTGAAGCTAAATCACGTGTATCGCGTGGATTTTGAAGCTAACTCGTTTGATTAGTCTTCATTTGAAGCTATATCACTTACATCCCAAGTGTTTGAAGCTATATCATTTGTTTCGCATGGATTTGAAGCTAAACCTTCTTCATCGCATTGATTTGCAGCTGAATCATGTGTTTCGCATGGATTTGAAGCTAACTCGTTCGTTACGCATGCAGTTCAATCTAAATAACGTATATCACAAGTATTTGAAGCTATATCATTTGTTTCGCATGGATTTGAAGCTAAACCTTCTTCATCGCATTGATTTGCAGCTAAATCATGTGTTTCGCATGGATTTGAAGCTAACACGTTCGTTGCGCATGCAGTTCAATCTAAATATCGTATATCACAAGTATTTGAAGCTAAACCATTTGATTCGCATGGATTTGAAGCTAAGCCTTCTACTTCGCATTAATTGGAAGTTAAATCACGTGTTTAGCATGGATTTGAAGCTAAACCTTCTACATCGCATTGATTTGAAGCTAAGTCATGTGTCTCGCATAGATTTGAAGCTAACTCGTTCGTTTCGCCACCATTTGAAACTATGTCACTTATATCGCAAGTATTTGAAGCTAAATCATATGTGTCGTATGGATTTGAAGCAGAACCTTCTACATCTCATTGATTTGAAGCTAAATCTAGTGTATCGCATGGATTAGAAGCTAAACCTTCTACTACGCATTGATTTGAAGCTAAATCATTTGCTTCGCATGGAATTGAAGCTACCTCGTTTGTTCCTCCTGCTTTTGAAGCTATATCACTTATATCGCATGGATTTGAAGCTGAGCCTACTACATCGCATTGATTTCCTGCTAAATCATGAGTTTTGAATGGATTTGAAGCTAACTCGTTCGTTTCGCCTGCAGTTGATTCTACATCACTTATATCGCAAGTATTTGAAGCTAAATCATGTGTATCGCGAGGATTTTGAAGCTAACTCCTTTTATTAGTCTTCATTTGAAGTTATATCACTTACACCCCAAGTGTTTGAAGCTATATCATTTGTTTCGCATGGATTTGAAGCTAAACCTTCTTCATCGCATTGATTTGCAGCTAAATCATGTGTTTCGCATGTTTTTTAAGCTAACTTGTTCGTTGCGCATGCAGTTCAATCTAAATAACGTATATCACAAGTATTTGTAGCTAAACCATTTGATTCGCATGAATTTGAAGCAAACCATCTACATCGCATTGATTTGAAGCTTAATCATGTGTATCGCATGGATTTGAAGCTAAGCCTTCTACATCACATTGATTTGAAGCTAAATCATGTGTAACGCTTGGATTTTGAAGCTAACTCGTTTGATTAGTCTGCATTTGAAGCTATGTCACTTATACCCCAAGTGTTTGAAGCTAAATCATATGTTTCGCGTGGATTTGAAGCTAAACCGTCTACATCGCATTGATTTGAAGCTAAATCATTTGTTTCGCATGGATTTGAATCTAAGCCTTGTCCTTCGAATTGATTTGAAGCTAAATCAAGTGTTTCGTATGGATTTGAAGCTAAACCTTCTACATCGCATTGATTTGAATCTAAATCTTCTACATTCTATTGATTTGAAGCTAAATCTTCTACCTCTTATTGTTTTGAAGCTAAACCTTATACATCGCTAATGATTTGCAGCTAAATCATGTGTTTCGCATGGATTTGAAGCTAACTCGTTCGTTTCGCCGGCGGTTGAATCTACATTACTTATATCGCTAGTATTTGAAGCTAAATCATGTGTATCGCGTGGATTTTGAAGCTAACTTGTTTGATTAGTCTTCATTTGAAGCTATATCACTTACACCCCAAGTGTTTGAAGCTATATCATTTGTTTCGCATGGATTTGAAGCTAAACCTTCTTCATCGCATTGATTTGCAGCTGAATCATGTGTTTCGCATCGATTTGAAGCTGAACCTTCTACATCGCATTGATTTGAAGCTAAATCATTTGTTTCGCATGGATTTGAATCTAAGCCTTGTCCTTCGAATTGATTTGAAGCTAAATCATGTGTTTCGTATGGATTTGAAGCTAAACCTTTACATCGCATGGATTTGAAGCTAACTCGTTCGTTTCGCCTGCAGTTGAATCTACATTACTTATATCGCTAGTATTTGAAGCTAAATCATGTGTATCGCGAGGATTTTGAAGCTAACACCTTTGATTAGTCTTCATTTGAAGCTATATCACTTACACCCCAAGTGTTTCAATCTATATCATTTGTTTGGCATGGATTTGAAGCTAAACCTTCTTCATCGCATTGATTTGCAGCTAAATCATGTGTTTCGCATGGATTTGAAGCTAAACCTTATACATCGCTAATGATTTGCATCTAAATCATGTGTTTCGCATGGATTTGAAGCTAACTCGTTCGTTTCGCCTGCGGTTGAATCTACATTACTTATATCGCTAGTATTTGAAGCTAAATCATGTGTATCGCGTGGATTTTGAAGCTAACTCGTTTGATTAGTCTTCATTTGAAGCTATATCACTTACACCCCAAGTGTTTCAATCTATATCATTTGTTTGGCATGGATTTGAAGCTAAACCTTCTTCATCGCATTGATTTGCAGCTAAATCATGTGTTTCGCATGGATTTGAAGCTAACTCGTTCGTTGCGCATGCAGTTCATTCTAAATAACGTATATCACAAGTATTTGAAACTAAACCATTTGATTCGCATGGATTTGAAGCTAAGCCTTCTACTTCGCATTAATTGGAAGTTAAATCACGTGTTTTGCATGGATTTGAAGCTAAACCTTCTACATCGCATTGATTTGAAGCTAAATCATGTGTTTCGCATTGATTTGAAGCTAAACCTTCTACATCGCATTGAATTGCAGCCGAATCATGTGTTTCGCATTGATTTGAAGCTGAACCTTCTACATCGCATTGATTTGCAGCTGAATCATGTGTTTCGCATGGATTTGAAGCTAACTCGTTCGATTCGCCTCTATTTGAAGCTAGAACACTTATATCGCAAGTATTTGAAGCTAAATCATGTGTTTCGCATGATTTGAAGCTAAACTTTCTACATCGCATTGATTTGCAGCTGAATCATGTGTTTCGCATCGATTTGAAGCTGAACCTTCTACATCGCATTGATTTGCAGCTGAATCATGTGTTTCGCATGGATTTGAAGCTAACTCGTTCGTTGCGCATGCAGTTCAATCTAAATAACGTATATCACAAGTATTTGAAGCTAAACCATTTGATTCGCATGGATTTGAAGCTAAGCCTTCTACTTCGCATTAATTGGAAGTTAAATCACGTGTTTTGCATGGATTTGAAGCTAAACCTTCTACATCGCATTGATTTGAAGCTAAATCATGTGTTTCGCATGCAGTTGAAGCTAAATCATGTCTTTAACAAGTATTTGAAGATGAACCATTTGAATCGCATTGATTTGAACCCGAGCCTTCTACTTCGCACTGATTTGCAGCTAAATAATGTGTTTCGCATGGATTTGAAGCTAAACCTTCTACATCGCATTGATTTGCAGCTAAATAATGTGTTTCGCATGGATTTGAAGCTAAACCTTCTACATCCCATGGATTTGAAGCTAAATCATGTGTTTGGCATGGATTTCCAGCTAAAGCTTCTGCATCGCATTGATTTGCAGCTGAATCATGTGTTTCGCATGGATTTGAAGCTAACTCGTACGTTTCGCCTGTATTTGAAGCTAGATCACTTATATCGCAAGTATTTGAAGCTAAATCATGTGTATCGCGTGGATTTTGAAGCTAATCCTTCTACATCACATTGATTTGCAGCTAAATCATGTGTTTCGCATGGATTTGAAGCTAACTCGTTCGTTTCGCCTGCAGTTGAATTTACATCACTTGTATCGGAAGTATTTGAAGCTAAATCATGTGTATCGCGTGGATTTTGATGCTAACTCGTTTGATTAGTCTGCATTTGTAGCTATATCACTTATACCCCAAGTGTTTGAAGCTAAATCATATGTGACGCATGCATTTGAAGCTGAACCTTCTACATCGCATTGATTTGAAGCTAAATCTTGTGTATCGCATGGATTTGAAGCTAAACCTTCTACATCACATTGATTTGCAGCTAAATCATGTGTTTCGCATGGATTTGAATCTAACTCGTTCGTTTCGCCTGCAGTTGAATTTACATCACTTGTATCGGAAGTATTTGAAGCTAAATCATGTGTATCGCGTGGATTTTGAAGCTAACTCGTTCGTTGCGCATGCAGTTCAATCTAAATATCGTATATCACAAGTATTTGAAGCTAAACCATTTGATTCGCATGGATTTGAAGCTAAGCCTTCTACTTCGCATTAATTGGAAGTTAAATCACGTGTTTAGCATGGATTTGAAGCTAAACCTTCTACATCGCATTGATTTGAAGCTAAGTCATGTGTCTCGCATAGATTTGAAGCTAACTCGTTCGTTTCGCCACCATTTGAAACTATGTCACTTATATCGCAAGTATTTGAAGCTAAATCATATGTGTCGTATGGATTTGAAGCAGAACCTTCTACATCTCATTGATTTGAAGCTAAATCTAGTGTATCGCATGGATTAGAAGCTAAACCTTCTACTACGCATTGATTTGAAGCTAAATCATTTGCTTCGCATGGAATTGAAGCTACCTCGTTTGTTCCTCCTGCTTTTGAAGCTATATCACTTATATCGCATGGATTTGAAGCTGAGCCTACTACATCGCATTGATTTCCTGCTAAATCATGAGTTTTGAATGGATTTGAAGCTAACTCGTTCGTTTCGCCTGCAGTTGATTCTACATCACTTATATCGCAAGTATTTGAAGCTAAATCATGTGTATCGCGAGGATTTTGAAGCTAACTCCTTTTATTAGTCTTCATTTGAAGTTATATCACTTACACCCCAAGTGTTTGAAGCTATATCATTTGTTTCGCATGGATTTGAAGCTAAACCTTCTTCATCGCATTGATTTGCAGCTAAATCATGTGTTTCGCATGTTTTTTAAG
The DNA here is from genome assembly GCF_051020955.1 of Megalopta genalis. NCBI lineage: Eukaryota > Metazoa > Arthropoda > Insecta > Hymenoptera > Halictidae > Megalopta > Megalopta genalis. The sequence goes on from NW_027476758.1 coordinate 41,968, forward strand.
CTAACTTGTTCGTTGCGCATGCAGTTCAATCTAAATAACGTATATCACAAGTATTTGTAGCTAAACCATTTGATTCGCATGAATTTGAAGCAAACCATCTACATCGCATTGATTTGAAGCTTAATCATGTGTATCGCATGGATTTGAAGCTAAGCCTTCTACATCACATTGATTTGAAGCTAAATCATGTGTAACGCTTGGATTTTGAAGCTAACTCGTTTGATTAGTCTGCATTTGAAGCTATGTCACTTATACCCCAAGTGTTTGAAGCTAAATCATATGTTTCGCGTGGATTTGAAGCTAAACCGTCTACATCGCATTGATTTGAAGCTAAATCATTTGTTTCGCATGGATTTGAATCTAAGCCTTGTCCTTCGAATTGATTTGAAGCTAAATCAAGTGTTTCGTATGGATTTGAAGCTAAACCTTCTACATCGCATTGATTTGAATCTAAATCTTCTACATTCTATTGATTTGAAGCTAAATCTTCTACCTCTTATTGTTTTGAAGCTAAACCTTATACATCGCTAATGATTTGCAGCTAAATCATGTGTTTCGCATGGATTTGAAGCTAACTCGTTCGTTTCGCCGGCGGTTGAATCTACATTACTTATATCGCTAGTATTTGAAGCTAAATCATGTGTATCGCGTGGATTTTGAAGCTAACTTGTTTGATTAGTCTTCATTTGAAGCTATATCACTTACACCCCAAGTGTTTGAAGCTATATCATTTGTTCCGCATGGATTTGAAGCTAAACCTTCTTCATCGCATTGATTTGCAGCTGAATCATGTGTTTCGCATCGATTTGAAGCTGAACCTTCTACATCGCATTGATTTGAAGCTAAATCATTTGTTTCGCATGGATTTGAATCTAAGCCTTGTCCTTCGAATTGATTTGAAGCTAAATCATGTGTTTCGTATGGATTTGAAGCTAAACCTTTACATCGCATGGATTTGAAGCTAACTCGTTCGTTTCGCCTGCAGTTGAATCTACATTACTTATATCGCTAGTATTTGAAGCTAAATCATGTGTATCGCGAGGATTTTGAAGCTAACACCTTTGATTAGTCTTCATTTGAAGCTATATCACTTACACCCCAAGTGTTTCAATCTATATCATTTGTTTGGCATGGATTTGAAGCTAAACCTTCTTCATCGCATTGATTTGCAGCTAAATCATGTGTTTCGCATGGATTTGAAGCTAAACCTTATACATCGCTAATGATTTGCATCTAAATCATGTGTTTCGCATGGATTTGAAGCTAACTCGTTCGTTTCGCCTGCGGTTGAATCTACATTACTTATATCGCTAGTATTTGAAGCTAAATCATGTGTATCGCGTGGATTTTGAAGCTAACTCGTTTGATTAGTCTTCATTTGAAGCTATATCACTTACACCCCAAGTGTTTCAATCTATATCATTTGTTTGGCATGGATTTGAAGCTAAACCTTCTTCATCGCATTGATTTGCAGCTAAATCATGTGTTTCGCATGGATTTGAAGCTAACTCGTTCGTTGCGCATGCAGTTCATTCTAAATAACGTATATCACAAGTATTTGAAACTAAACCATTTGATTCGCATGGATTTGAAGCTAAGCCTTCTACTTCGCATTAATTGGAAGTTAAATCACGTGTTTTGCATGGATTTGAAGCTAAACCTTCTACATCGCATTGATTTGAAGCTAAATCATGTGTTTCGCATTGATTTGAAGCTAAACCTTCTACATCGCATTGAATTGCAGCCGAATCATGTGTTTCGCATTGATTTGAAGCTGAACCTTCTACATCGCATTGATTTGCAGCTGAATCATGTGTTTCGCATGGATTTGAAGCTAACTCGTTCGATTCGCCTCTATTTGAAGCTAGAACACTTATATCGCAAGTATTTGAAGCTAAATCATGTGTTTCGCATGATTTGAAGCTAAACTTTCTACATCGCATTGATTTGCAGCTGAATCATGTGTTTCGCATCGATTTGAAGCTGAACCTTCTACATCGCATTGATTTGCAGCTGAATCATGTGTTTCGCATGGATTTGAAGCTAACTCGTTCGTTGCGCATGCAGTTCAATCTAAATAACGTATATCACAAGTATTTGAAGCTAAACCATTTGATTCGCATGGATTTGAAGCTAAGCCTTCTACTTCGCATTAATTGGAAGTTAAATCACGTGTTTTGCATGGATTTGAAGCTAAACCTTCTACATCGCATTGATTTGAAGCTAAATCATGTGTTTCGCATGCAGTTGAAGCTAAATCATGTCTTTAACAAGTATTTGAAGATGAACCATTTGAATCGCATTGATTTGAACCCGAGCCTTCTACTTCGCACTGATTTGCAGCTAAATAATGTGTTTCGCATGGATTTGAAGCTAAACCTTCTACATCGCATTGATTTGCAGCTAAATAATGTGTTTCGCATGGATTTGAAGCTAAACCTTCTACATCCCATGGATTTGAAGCTAAATCATGTGTTTGGCATGGATTTCCAGCTAAAGCTTCTGCATCGCATTGATTTGCAGCTGAATCATGTGTTTCGCATGGATTTGAAGCTAACTCGTACGTTTCGCCTGTATTTGAAGCTAGATCACTTATATCGCAAGTATTTGAAGCTAAATCATGTGTATCGCGTGGATTTTGAAGCTAATCCTTCTACATCACATTGATTTGCAGCTAAATCATGTGTTTCGCATGGATTTGAAGCTAACTCGTTCGTTTCGCCTGCAGTTGAATTTACATCACTTGTATCGGAAGTATTTGAAGCTAAATCATGTGTATCGCGTGGATTTTGATGCTAACTCGTTTGATTAGTCTGCATTTGTAGCTATATCACTTATACCCCAAGTGTTTGAAGCTAAATCATATGTGACGCATGCATTTGAAGCTGAACCTTCTACATCGCATTGATTTGAAGCTAAATCTTGTGTATCGCATGGATTTGAAGCTAAACCTTCTACATCACATTGATTTGCAGCTAAATCATGTGTTTCGCATGGATTTGAATCTAACTCGTTCGTTTCGCCTGCAGTTGAATTTACATCACTTGTATCGGAAGTATTTGAAGCTAAATCATGTGTATCGCGTGGATTTTGAAGCTAACTCGTTTGATTAGTCTGCATTTGGAGCTATATCACTTCTACCCCAAGTGTTTGAAGCTAAATCATATGTTTCGCGTGGATTTGAAGCTAAACCTTCTACATCGCATGGATTTGAAGCTAAGCGTTGTCCTTCGAATTGATTTGAAGCTAAATCATGTGTTTCGTATGGATTTGAAGCTAAACCTTCTACATCGCATTGATTTGTAGCTAAACCTTCTACATTCTATTGATTTGAAGCTACGCCTTCTACTTCGCATTGATTTGAAGCTAAATCATTTGTTTCGCATGGAATTGAAGCTACCTCGTTTGTTCCTCCAGCATTTGAAGCTATTTCACTTATATCGCATGGATTTGAAGCTGAACCTACTATATCGCATTGATTTGAAGCTAAATCTTGTGTATCGCATGGATTTGAAGAAAACTATCTACATCGCATTGATTTGAAGCTTAATCATTTGTTTCGCATGGATTTGATGCTAACTCGTTTGTTTCGTATGCAGTTGTAGCTAAATAATGTATATCACAAGTATTTGTAGCTAAACAATTTGTTTCCCATGAATTTGAAGCTAAGCCTTCTACTTCGCATTGATTTGAAGCTAAATCATTTGTTTCGCATGGATTTGAAGCTAACTCGTTCGTTTCGCCTGTATTTGAAGCTAGATCACTTATATCGCAAGTATTTGAAGCTAAATCATGTGTTTCGTTTGGATTTGAAGCAACGCCTTCTACTTCGCATTGTTTTGAAACTAAATCATTTGTTTCGCATGGAATTGAAGCCACCTCGTTTGTTCCTCCAGCTTTTGAAGCTAGATCACTTATATCGCAAGTATTTGAAGCTAAATCATGTGTTTCGCTGGGATTTGAAGCCAAACCTTCTACATCGCATTGATTTAAAGCTAAATCTTGTGTATCGCATGGATTTGAAGCTAAACCTTCTACATCGCAATGATTTGCAGCTAAATCATGTGTTTCGCATGGATTTGAAGCTAACTCGTTCGTTTCGCCTGCAGTTGAATCTACATTACTTATATCGCTAGTATTTGAAGCTAAATCACGTGTATCGTGTGGATTTTGAAGCTAACTCGTTTGATTAGTCTTCATTTGAAGCTATATCACTTACATCCCAAGTGTTTGAAGCTATATCATTTGTTTCGCATGGATTTGAAGCTAAACCTACTTCATCGCATTGATATGCAGCTAAATCATGTGTTTCGCATGGATTTGAAGCTAACTCGTTCGTTACGCATGCAGTTCAATCTAAATAACGTATATCACAAGTATTTGAAGCTATATCATTTGTTTCGCATGGATTTGAAGCTAAACCTTCTTCATCGCATTGATTTGCAGCTAAATCATGTGTTTCGCATGGATTTGAAGCTAACACGTTCGTTGCGCATGCAGTTCAATCTAAATATCGTATATCACAAGTATTTGAAGCTAAACCATTTGATTCGCATGGATTTGAAGCTAAGCCTTCTACTTCGCATTAATTGGAAGTTAAATCACGTGTTTAGCATGGATTTGAAGCTAAACCTTCTACATCGCATTGATTTGAAGCTAAGTCATGTGTCTCGCATAGATTTGAAGCTAACTCGTTCGTTTCGCCACCATTTGAAACTATGTCACTTATATCGCAAGTATTTGAAGCTAAATCATATGTGTCGTATGGATTTGAAGCAGAACCTTCTACATCGCAATGATTTGCAGCTAAATCATGTGTTTCGCATGGATTTGAAGCTAACTCGTTCGTTTCGCCTGCAGTTGAATCTACATTACTTATATCGCTAGTATTTGAAGCTAAATCATGTGTATCGCGTGGATTTTGAAGCTAACTCGTTTGATTAGTCTTCATTTGAAGCTATATCACTTACACCCCAAGTGTTTCAATCTATATCATTTGTTTGGCATGGATTTGAAGCTAAACCTTCTTCATCGCATTGATTTGCAGCTAAATCATGTGTTTCGCATGGATTTGAAGCTAACTCGTTCGTTGCGCATGCAGTTCATTCTAAATAACGTATATCACAAGTATTTGAAACTAAACCATTTGATTCGCATGGATTTGAAGCTAAGCCTTCTACTTCGCATTAATTGGAAGTTAAATCACGTGTTTTGCATGGATTTGAAGCTAAACCTTCTACATCGCATTGATTTGAAGCTAAATCATGTGTTTCGCATTGATTTGAAGCTAAACCTTCTACATCGCATTGAATTGCAGCCGAATCATGTGTTTCGCATTGATTTGAAGCTGAACCTTCTACATCGCATTGATTTGCAGCTGAATCATGTGTTTCGCATGGATTTGAAGCTAACTCGTTCGATTCGCCTCTATTTGAAGCTAGAACACTTATATCGCAAGTATTTGAAGCTAAATCATGTGTTTCGCATGATTTGAAGCTAAACTTTCTACATCGCATTGATTTGCAGCTGAATCATGTGTTTCGCATCGATTTGAAGCTGAACCTTCTACATCGCATTGATTTGCAGCTGAATCATGTGTTTCGCATGGATTTGAAGCTAACTCGTTCGTTGCGCATGCAGTTCAATCTAAATAACGTATATCACAAGTATTTGAAGCTAAACCATTTGATTCGCATGGATTTGAAGCTAAGCCTTCTACTTCGCATTAATTGGAAGTTAAATCACGTGTTTTGCATGGATTTGAAGCTAAACCTTCTACATCGCATTGATTTGAAGCTAAATCATGTGTTTCGCATGCAGTTGAAGCTAAATCATGTCTTTAACAAGTATTTGAAGATGAACCATTTGAATCGCATTGATTTGAACCCGAGCCTTCTACTTCGCACTGATTTGCAGCTAAATAATGTGTTTCGCATGGATTTGAAGCTAAACCTTCTACATCGCATTGATTTGCAGCTAAATAATGTGTTTCGCATGGATTTGAAGCTAAACCTTCTACATCCCATGGATTTGAAGCTAAATCATGTGTTTGGCATGGATTTCCAGCTAAAGCTTCTGCATCGCATTGATTTGCAGCTGAATCATGTGTTTCGCATGGATTTGAAGCTAACTCGTACGTTTCGCCTGTATTTGAAGCTAGATCACTTATATCGCAAGTATTTGAAGCTAAATCATGTGTATCGCGTGGATTTTGAAGCTAATCCTTCTACATCACATTGATTTGCAGCTAAATCATGTGTTTCGCATGGATTTGAAGCTAACTCGTTCGTTTCGCCTGCAGTTGAATTTACATCACTTGTATCGGAAGTATTTGAAGCTAAATCATGTGTATCGCGTGGATTTTGATGCTAACTCGTTTGATTAGTCTGCATTTGTAGCTATATCACTTATACCCCAAGTGTTTGAAGCTAAATCATATGTGACGCATGCATTTGAAGCTGAACCTTCTACATCGCATTGATTTGAAGCTAAATCTTGTGTATCGCATGGATTTGAAGCTAAACCTTCTACATCACATTGATTTGCAGCTAAATCATGTGTTTCGCATGGATTTGAATCTAACTCGTTCGTTTCGCCTGCAGTTGAATTTACATCACTTGTATCGGAAGTATTTGAAGCTAAATCATGTGTATCGCGTGGATTTTGAAGCTAACTCGTTTGATTAGTCTGCATTTGGAGCTATATCACTTCTACCCCAAGTGTTTGAAGCTAAATCATATGTTTCGCGTGGATTTGAAGCTAAACCTTCTACATCGCATGGATTTGAAGCTAAGCGTTGTCCTTCGAATTGATTTGAAGCTAAATCATGTGTTTCGTATGGATTTGAAGCTAAACCTTCTACATCGCATTGATTTGTAGCTAAACCTTCTACATTCTATTGATTTGAAGCTACGCCTTCTACTTCGCATTGATTTGAAGCTAAATCATTTGTTTCGCATGGAATTGAAGCTACCTCGTTTGTTCCTCCAGCATTTGAAGCTATTTCACTTATATCGCATGGATTTGAAGCTGAACCTACTATATCGCATTGATTTGAAGCTAAATCTTGTGTATCGCATGGATTTGAAGAAAACTATCTACATCGCATTGATTTGAAGCTTAATCATTTGTTTCGCATGGATTTGATGCTAACTCGTTTGTTTCGTATGCAGTTGTAGCTAAATAATGTATATCACAAGTATTTGTAGCTAAACAATTTGTTTCCCATGAATTTGAAGCTAAGCCTTCTACTTCGCATTGATTTGAAGCTAAATCATTTGTTTCGCATGGATTTGAAGCTAACTCGTTCGTTTCGCCTGTATTTGAAGCTAGATCACTTATATCGCAAGTATTTGAAGCTAAATCATGTGTTTCGTTTGGATTTGAAGCAACGCCTTCTACTTCGCATTGTTTTGAAACTAAATCATTTGTTTCGCATGGAATTGAAGCCACCTCGTTTGTTCCTCCAGCTTTTGAAGCTAGATCACTTATATCGCAAGTATTTGAAGCTAAATCATGTGTTTCGCTGGGATTTGAAGCCAAACCTTCTACATCGCATTGATTTAAAGCTAAATCTTGTGTATCGCATGGATTTGAAGCTAAACCTTCTACATCGCAATGATTTGCAGCTAAATCATGTGTTTCGCATGGATTTGAAGCTAACTCGTTCGTTTCGCCTGCAGTTGAATCTACATTACTTATATCGCTAGTATTTGAAGCTAAATCACGTGTATCGTGTGGATTTTGAAGCTAACTCGTTTGATTAGTCTTCATTTGAAGCTATATCACTTACATCCCAAGTGTTTGAAGCTATATCATTTGTTTCGCATGGATTTGAAGCTAAACCTACTTCATCGCATTGATATGCAGCTAAATCATGTGTTTCGCATGGATTTGAAGCTAACTCGTTCGTTACGCATGCAGTTCAATCTAAATAACGTATATCACAAGTATTTGAAGCTATATCATTTGTTCGCATGGATTTGAAGCTAAACCTTCTTCATCGCATTGATTTGCAGCTAAATCATGTGTTTCGCATGGATTTGAAGCTAACACGTTCGTTGCGCATGCAGTTCAATCTAAATATCGTATATCACAAGTATTTGAAGCTAAACCATTTGATTCGCATGGATTTGAAGCTAAGCCTTCTACTTCGCATTAATTGGAAGTTAAATCACGTGTTTAGCATGGATTTGAAGCTAAACCTTCTACATCGCATTGATTTGAAGCTAAGTCATGTGTCTCGCATAGATTTGAAGCTAACTCGTTCGTTTCGCCACCATTTGAAACTATGTCACTTATATCGCAAGTATTTGAAGCTAAATCATATGTGTCGTATGGATTTGAAGCAGAACCTTCTACATCGCAATGATTTGCAGCTAAATCATGTGTTTCGCATGGATTTGAAGCTAACTCGTTCGTTTCGCCTGCAGTTGAATCTACATTACTTATATCGCTAGTATTTGAAGCTAAATCACGTGTATCGTGTGGATTTTGAAGCTAACTCGTTTGATTAGTCTTCATTTGAAGCTATATCACTTACATCCCAAGTGTTTGAAGCTATATCATTTGTTTCGCATGGATTTGAAGCTAAACCTACTTCATCGCATTGATATGCAGCTAAATCATGTGTTTCGCATGGATTTGAAGCTAACTCGTTCGTTACGCATGCAGTTCAATCTAAATAACGTATATCACAAGTATTTGAAGCTATATCATTTGTTTCGCATGGATTTGAAGCTAAACCTTCTTCATCGCATTGATTTGCAGCTAAATCATGTGTTTCGCATGGATTTGAAGCTAACACGTTCGTTGCGCATGCAGTTCAATCTAAATATCGTATATCACAAGTATTTGAAGCTAAACCATTTGATTCGCATGGATTTGAAGCTGAGCCTACTACATCGCATTGATTTCCTGCTAAATCATGAGTTTTGAATGGATTTGAAGCTAACTCGTTCGTTTCGCCTGCAGTTGATTCTACATCACTTATATCGCAAGTATTTGAAGCTAAATCATGTGTATCGCGAGGATTTTGAAGCTAACTCCTTTTATTAGTCTTCATTTGAAGTTATATCACTTACACCCCAAGTGTTTGAAGCTATATCACTTGTTTCGCATGGATTTGAATCTAAACCTTCTTCATCGCATTGATTTGCAGCTAAATCATGTGTTTCGCATGTTTTTTAAGCTAACTCGTTCGTTGCGCATGCAGTTCAATCTAAATAACGTATATCACAAGTATTTGTAGCTAAACCATTTGATTCGCATGAATTTGAAGCAAACCATCTACATCGCATTGATTTGAAGCTTAATCATGTGTATCGCATGGATTTGAAGCTAAGCCTTCTACATCACATTGATTTGAAGCTAAATCATGTGTAACGCTTGGATTTTGAAGCTAACTCGTTTGATTAGTCTGCATTTGAAGCTATGTCACTTATACCCCAAGTGTTTGAAGCTAAATCATATGTTTCGCGTGGATTTGAAGCTAAACCGTCTACATCGCATTGATTTGAAGCTAAATCATTTGTTTCGCATGGATTTGAATCTAAGCCTTGTCCTTCGAATTGATTTGAAGCTAAATCAAGTGTTTCGTATGGATTTGAAGCTAAACCTTCTACATCGCATTGATTTGAATCTAAATCTTCTACATTCTATTGATTTGAAGCTAAATCTTCTACCTCTTATTGTTTTGAAGCTAAACCTTATACATCGCTAATGATTTGCATCTAAATCATGTGTTTCGCATGGATTTGAAGCTAACTCGTTCGTTTCGCCTGCGGTTGAATCTACATTACTTATATCGCTAGTATTTGAAGCTAAATCATGTGTATCGCGTGGATTTTGAAGCTAACTCGTTTGATTAGTCTTCATTTGAAGCTATATCACTTACACCCCAAGTGTTTCAATCTATATCATTTGTTTGGCATGGATTTGAAGCTAAACCTTCTTCATCGCATTGATTTGCAGCTAAATCATGTGTTTCGCATGGATTTGAAGCTAACTCGTTCGTTGCGCATGCAGTTCATTCTAAATAACGTATATCACAAGTATTTGAAACTAAACCATTTGATTCGCATGGATTTGAAGCTAAGCCTTCTACTTCGCATTAATTGGAAGTTAAATCACGTGTTTTGCATGGATTTGAAGCTAAACCTTCTACATCGCATTGATTTGAAGCTAAATCATGTGTTTCGCATTGATTTGAAGCTAAACCTTCTACATCGCATTGAATTGCAGCCGAATCATGTGTTTCGCATTGATTTGAAGCTGAACCTTCTACATCGCATTGATTTGCAGCTGAATCATGTGTTTCGCATGGATTTGAAGCTAACTCGTTCGATTCGCCTCTATTTGAAGCTAGAACACTTATATCGCAAGTGTTTGAAGCTAAATCATATGTGACGCATGCATTTGAAGCTGAACCTTCTACATCGCATTGATTTGAAGCTAAATCTTGTGTATCGCATGGATTTGAAGCTAAACCTTCTACATCACATTGATTTGCAGCTAAATCATGTGTTTCGCATGGATTTGAAGCTAACTCGTTCGTTTCGCCTGCAGTTGAATTTACATCACTTGTATCGGAAGTATTTGAAGCTAAATCATGTGTATCGCGTGGATTTTGAAGCTAACTCGTTTGATTAGTCTGCATTTGAAGCTATATCACTTCTACCCCAAGTGTTTGAAGCTAAATCATATCTTTCGCGTGGATTTGAAGCTAAACCTTCTACATCGCATTGATTTGAAGCTAAATCATGTGTCTCGCATGGAATTGAAGCTACCTCGTTTGTTCCTACAGTATTTGAAGCTATATCACTTATATCGCAAGTATTTGAAGCTAAATCATATGTGCCGCATGGATTTGAAGCTGAACCTACTACATCGCATGATTTGAAGCTAAATCTTGTGTATCGCATGGATTTGAAGCTAAGCGTTGTCCTTCGAATTGATTTGAAGCTAAATCATGTGTTTCGTATGGATTTGAAGCTAAACCTTCTACATCGCATTGATTTGTAGCTAAACCTTCTACATTCTATTGATTTGAAGCTACGCCTTCTACTTCGCATTGATTTGAAGCTAAATCATTTGTTTCGCATGGAATTGAAGCTACCTCGTTTGTTCCTCCAGCATTTGAAGCTATTTCACTTATATCGCATGGATTTGAAGCTGAACCTACTATATCGCATTGATTTGAAGCTAAATCTTGTGTATCGCATGGATTTGAAGAAAACTATCTACATCGCATTGATTTGAAGCTTAATCATTTGTTTCGCATGGATTTGAAGCTAACTCGTTCGTTTCGCCTGTATTTGAAGCTAGATCACTTATATCGCAAGTATTTGAAGCTAAATCATGTGTATCGCGTGGATTTTGAAGCTAATCCTTCTACATCACATTGATTTGCAGCTAAATCATGTGTTTCGCATGGATTTGAAGCTAACTCGTTCGTTTCGCCTGCAGTTGAATTTACATCACTTGTATCGGAAGTATTTGAAGCTAAATCATGTGTATCGCGTGGATTTTGAAGCTATCTCGTTTGATTAGTCTGCATTTGTAGCTATATCACTTATACCCCAAGTGTTTGAAGCTAAATCATATGTGACGCATGCATTTGAAGCTGAACCTTCTACATCGCATTGATTTGAAGCTAAATCTTGTGTATCGCATGGATTTGAAGCTAAACCTTCTACATCACATTGATTTGCAGCTAAATCATGTGTTTCGCATGGATTTGAATCTAACTCGTTCGTTTCGCCTGCAGTTGAATTTACATCACTTGTATCGGAAGTATTTGAAGCTAAATCATGTGTATCGAGTGGATTTTGAAGCTAACTCGTTTGATTAGTCTGCATTTGAAGCTATATCACTTCTACCCCAAGTGTTTGAAGCTAAATCATATGTTTCGCGTGGATTTGAAGCTAAACCTTCTACATCGCATTGATTTGAAGCTAAATCATGTGTCACGCATGGAATTGAAGCTACCTCGTTTGTTCCTACAGTATTTGAAGCTATATCACTTATATCGCAAGTATTTGAAGCTAAATCATATGTGCCGCATGGATTTGAAGCTGAACCTACTACATCGCATGATTTGAAGCTAAATCTTGTGTATCGCATGGATTTGAAGCTAAGCGTTGTCCTTCGAATTGATTTGAAGCTGTGGCGGACCAGACACAAAAAGACACGTCCTTCAAAAACGGGGTGTACACATGCCTTTTTCGGGTTTTCCCGACGCAAGGCGTACACCCCGCAATAAAACAATAAAAACGTTGGGACACAGCTTCGGACCATAGGTCCCGGACCACCCCGGTCGGAAAATCTTCGGGAAAGGCCTTCGCCCTTCCCGAGGACTTTCCCTTACCAATTTCAAGGACTTTCCCTACCAATAAATACGAGGACCTCTCGACCGAGAGAAGTCAGTTAGCAAGTTTTCCTCCGACTCTCAACGTGTCCATATTTCTGTATCATCCGTCACTCGTTTACCTTTACCTTCTACACACTGTATCTCATCGCCTTTGTTACAAGTTATATTAAAGTTCTCGTTATTTAAAAACCAAAAAAAAACTCTCGGATTATTTTATACAAACCGTCGCAGTAACCCCTGCGACAAACTGGTGACCCCGACGTGATCCGAGAGTACCGCGAGTGCGTGATAACCGAGAACTTAGTAACTCTTAGTGACATTCCGTTCGGCAACATACGAACTTCGCGATCCGAGTGGTGTTATACAAACTGTGTGAACCTTTTTTTTAATACATACGAAATGACGGACGCCAGCCCCATCCAAACTACTGCCTCCGGTGTAGAGGTAAATCAAATTAATATACGCGTACCTAGCTTCACACCCGAGGTGCCAGCTATGTGGTTTGCACAACTGGAAGGACAGTTTCTCATAGCGGGAATAAAAAGTGAGAATAAGAAGTTCTGGTACGCAGCCTCGAACTTGGAAATCAAGTATGCAACAGAGGTACAGGATCTAATTATCAACCCTCCAGCTGAAAATCCCTTCAAAATTTTGAAAGAGACGCTCATATCGCGCCTCTCGCAGTCGAACGAATCGCGTCTTCAGCGACTCCTGGAGCAAGAAGAAATGGGAGACCGGAAACCTTCACAGTTTTTGCGGTACCTAAGGGGACTGGAAAATTCAGTGCCGGACAATATAGTTCGAACTATATGGCTCAACCGGTTGCCGACGCATGTACGAGCAATCCTCGCTACGCACACGGATACGACGTTGGAGAAACTCGGCCTACTCGCCGACCAAATAGTGGCTCTCGCACCGAGAGCACACGTAGCCAGCATCGACAGGACACCCGCCCCGGACAACAATTTGGCGCAGCAAGTAGAAGCTTTAACGCGTCAAGTAGCCACGCTGACAGCAAGATTAACCGAAAGAGAAGCCCGACCACGCAGTAAAAACTTCACGCGAGGCAGATCACGGCAACGTAGCCATAGTCGTGGTAAGCAAGGTATGTGTTGGTACCACGCACGCTTCACGGATAAAGCTGTAAAATGCATTTCTCCGTGCACCGCGAATCCGGGAAACTCAAATCCTCGTCAATAATCGCGGCAACATATGACGAGTTCCCTACAAGCCGCCTTTTTATCACTGAAAAAGCGTCAAGAATTCAATACCTCATTGATACTGGCGCGGACGTGAGCGTTTACCCTCGGACGTACCTATCGACGAACCCGCCGCGCTCAAATTACGAAATGTTTGCGGCAAACGGCACAAGGATCCCCATATACGGGACAATTACACTGAGAGTCGACTTCGATCTACGTCGCGAGTTAATATGGCGATTTATTGTAGCGGATATCGCTAAACCAATCATCGGCGCGGATTTCCTAGGTCATTTTGGGTTACTCGTCGACATCAAAAACAGATGTTTAGTCGATGGCACAACATCGCGAACTACGCAAGGCTCAATAGTACGGGACAAATTTGTCACAATCAAGACAATTCACGGCGATACGCAATACCACGCCTTACTTTCACGATACAGCGAAATTACACATCCCGCGGGCACGCCTAGCGCTGCAAAACACAGTATCGAGCACCATATTGAAACGACCCCCGGAACGCCTATCTCTTACAAAGTCCGACGACTCGCACCGGACCGCTATAAAGCAGCAAAAGCGGAATTTGACCTGCTGCTCAAGCAAGGGATTATTCGACCTTCTAAGAGCCCATGGTCATCACCGTTGCACATGGTCACGAAAAAGAACGGAGAATGGCGCCCTTGCGTCGACTACCGCGGGTTGAATAAACGAACAATTCCGAATAGATATCCCATACGACGCATCGAAGATTTCTCACAAAATCTACACGGGAAAACAATCTTTTCAACCATCGACCTCGTGCGCGCTTACCACCAGATACCGATAGCTGCGGAGGATATTCCAAAAACCGCCGTAATTACACCTTTTGGTTTATTTGAATATTTATACGGACCCTTCGGCCTTTGCGGGATAGCTCAAACTTTTCAGAGATTCATAGACGAAGTTACGCGAGGTTTGGATTTCGTCTTCGCCTATCTCGACGATTTTTTAATAGCTTCCGCAAACCCGAGCGAACATCTGCAACACCTCGAGATTATTTTCAAAAGATTTAAGGAATATGGCATTGTCATAAACCCAAGCAAATGCGTATTCGGAGCCTCTCAGGTCAAATTTCTCGGCTACCAGGTAGACGAGAAGGGCACTCGCCCACCCGAACATAAGGTCGACGCCGTAAAAAACTTCCCTCAGCCGACAACCGTAAAACAATTACGCCGTTTCCTTGGGATGGTTAACTTCTACCGTCGATTCCTGCCAGCAGCTGCGACACGACAAAAGCCCCTTAACGGCCTACTGACAGGCCCAAAAATGACAGGCAACAAACCTATCAATTGGACCGAAGAGGCCAAACAAGCTTTCGTCGCAATAAAAGAAGGCCTAGCCAACGCCACGCTGTTGGTACATCCAGCAATAAATGCTCCATTATCAATAACTGTGGACGCTTCTGACCACGCGATAGGAGCCGTTTTGCAACAAAGGACAAACAACGATTGGCAACCCCTTGGATTTTTCTCTCGCCCCCTGACAAAAACACAAGTTAAGTATAGCGCGTACGATCGCGAGCTTCTCGCTATTTACGAAGCCATAAAGTACTTCATTTACGCTGTAGAAGGCAGAAACTTCACCATATTCACAGATCACAAACCGCTTACTTATGTATTTAACCAAAAGAAAGAAAAATCCCCAAGGCAGTTTCGTTACCTTGATTACATTTCACAATTCACATCGGACATAAAACATATTTCGGGCATAAATAATGTAGTCGCAGACGCTCTATCGAGAATCGAAGAAATCGAAGAGATCAATTATTCAGCTCTCGCCGCAGCACAAACCGATGACGAAGAACTACAACATTTATTGCAATCCGATACAAACCTACAACTAAAATCTATTTTCTTTGAACCGTGTAAAGCCAACATCTACTACGATATTTCTACACAGAGAGCCCGCCCTTATATTGTACCGTCATTTCGCAAGAAGGTTTTCCAACGGATCCATGGATTAGCCCACCCAGGTACACGGGCCACCATAAAACTTATCTCAGAAAGGTTTGTGTGGCCATCCATGCGGAAAGATTGCACACAATGGGTTCGAACATGCATACCATGTCAAAAAGCAAAAATAACTAAACACGTGTCTTCACCTAGAGGCACTTCAAACGTACCAACGACAACACGTTCCGGTAGAAAAGTAAAATTTCCAGACTTCTTCGGAATGCCGTTAGCTCACGAACATACTTATTAATATACTCCGATATATCTTACGTACGCATATTACAAACCATGAAAAGTGCTGTCCACTATTAATACTCCCATAGGTATAATATTTTTTTTTCTTCAACCAATTTTGTACCTTAGCGTTAATCACTGGAAGGGGGGTGAATGTGGCGGACCAGACACAAAAAGACACGTCCTTCAAAAACGGGGTGTACACATGCCTTTTTCGGGTTTTCCCGACGCAAGGCGTACACCCCGCAATAAAACAATAAAAACGTTGGGACACAGCTTCGGACCATAGGTCCCGGACCACCCCGGTCGGAAAATCTTCGGGAAAGGCCTTCGCCCTTCCCGAGGACTTTCCCTTACCAATTTCAAGGACTTTCCCTACCAATAAATACGAGGACCTCTCGACCGAGAGAAGTCAGTTAGCAAGTTTTCCTCCGACTCTCAACGTGTCCATATTTCTGTATCATCCGTCACTCGTTTACCTTTACCTTCTACACACTGTATCTCATCGCCTTTGTTACAAGTTATATTAAAGTTCTCGTTATTTAAAAACCAAAAAAAAACTCTCGGATTATTTTGTACAAACCGTCGCAGTAACCCCTGCGACAAAAAGCTAAATCATGTGTTTCGTATGGATTTGAAGCTAAACCTTCTACATCGCATTGATTTGTAGCTAAACCTTCTACATTCTATTGATTTGAAGCTACGCCTTCTACTTCGCATTGATTTGAAGCTAAATCATTTGTTTCGCATGGAATTGAAGCTACCTCGTTTGTTCCTCCAGCATTTGAAGCTATTTCACTTATATCGCATGGATTTGAAGCTGAACCTACTATATCGCATTGATTTGAAGCTAAATCTTGTGTATCGCATGGATTTGAAGAAAACTATCTACATCGCATTGATTTGAAGCTTAATCATTTGTTTCGCATGGATTTGATGCTAACTCGTTTGTTTCGTATGCAGTTGTAGCTAAATAATGTATATCACAAGTATTTGTAGCTAAACAATTTGTTTCCCATGAATTTGAAGCTAAGCCTTCTACTTCGCATTGATTTGAAGCTAAATCATTTGTTTCGCAGGGATTTGAAGCTAACTCGTTCGTTTCGCCTGTATTTGAAGCTAGATCACTTATATCGCAAGTATTTGAAGCTAAATCATGTGTTTCGTTTGGATTTGAAGCAACGCCTTCTACTTCGCATTGATTTGAAACTAAATCATTTGTTTCGCATGGAATTGAAGCCACCTCGTTTATTCCTCCAGCTTTTGAAGCTAGATCACTTATATCGCAAGTATTTGAAGCTAAATCATGTGTTTCGCTGGGATTTGAAGCCAAACCTTCTACATCGCATTGATTTAAAGCTAAATCTTGTGTATCGCATGGATTTGAAGCTAAACCTTCTACATCGCATTGATTTGCAGCTAAATCATGTGTTTCGCATGGATTTGACGCTAACTCGTTCGTTTCGCCTGCAGTTGAATCTACATTACTTATATCGCTAGTATTTGAAGCTAAATCATGTGTATCGCGTGGATTTTGAAGCTAACTCGTTTGATTAGTCTTCATTTGAAGCTATATCACTTATACCCCAAGTGTTTGAATCTAAATCATGTGTTTGGCATGGATTTGAAGCTGAACCTTCTACATCGCATTGATTTGCAGCTGTATCATGTGTTTCGCATGGATTTGAAGCTAACTCGTTTGTTCGCCTTCATTGAAGCTATATCACTTATATCGCAAGTATTTGATTCCAAAATAATTTGCTTCGCATGGATTTGAAGCTACGCCTTCTACATCGCATTGATTTGAAGCTAAATCATGTGTTTCGCATGGATTTGAAGCTAACTCGTTTGTTTCGTGTGCAATTGAATCTATATCACTTATATCGCAATTATTTGAAGCTACATCATTTGTTCCGCATGGATTTGAAGCTACGCCTTCTAGTTCGCATTGATTTGAAACTAAATCATTTGTTTCGCATGCAGTTGAAGCTAAATCATGTATGTCACAAGTATTTGAAGCAAAACCATTTTGTCCGCATGGATTTGAAGCTAAGCATTTTACTTCGCATTGATTTGAAGCTGAATCATGTGTTTCGCTTGGATTTTAAGCTAACATGTTTGTTTCACATGCAGTTGATGCTAAATCATGTATATCACAAGTATTTGGAGCTGAACCATTCGTTTCGCATGACTATTAAGCTAATCCATGTGTTTCGCATGCAGTTGAAGCTAAATCATGTATTTTACAAGTATTTGAAGCCGAACCATTTGATTCGCATGGATTTGAAGCTGAGCCTCCTACTTCGCAATGATTTGAATCTAAATCATGTGTCTCGCTTGGATTTGAAGCTAAGCCTTCTACTTCGCATTGATTTGAAGCTAAATCATGTGTTTCGCTTGGATTTGAAGCTAACTCGTTTGTTTCGCATGCAGTTGAATCTAAATCATGTATTTCACAAGTATTTGAAGCCGAAACATTAGATTCGCATGGATTTGAAGCTTAGCCTTCTACTTCGCACTGATTTGAAGCTAAATCATGTGTCTCGCATGGATTTGAAGCTAAGCCTTCAACTTCGCATTGATTTGAATCTAACTCGGTTGTTTCGCCTGCATTTTTGAAGGTATATCACTTATATCGCAAATTATCTAAAGAAAATCATATGTTTCTCATGTATTTGAAGCAAAGCATTCTACTTCGCATTGATTTCAAGCTAAATCATGTGATTCGCATGGATTTGAAGCTAACCCGTTTGTTTCGTCAGCAATTGAAACTATATCACTTATATCGCAAGCATCTGAAGCTAAATCATATGTTTCCCATGGATTTAAAGATAACTCGTTTGTTTCCCCTGCATTTGAAGCTATATCAATTATATCGCAATTATCAGATGCTAAATCATTTTTTTCGCATGGATTTGAAGTTAAACCTTCTACATCGCATTGATTTGCAGCTAAATCATGTGTTTCGCATGGACTTGAAGCTAACTCGTTTGCTTCGCATGCAGCTGAAGCTGTATAACCTATATCAGAAGTGTTTGAAGCTCAATCGTTTGTTCCGAATGGTTTTGAAGCTAATCCTACTACTTCGCATTGATTTGAAACTACATCATGTGTATCGCATGGATTTTGAAGCTAACTCGTTTGATTCGTCTGCATTTGAAGCTATATCAATTATATCCTAAGTGTTTGAAGCTGAATCAATTGCTTCGCGTGGATTTGAAGCTAAACCTTCTACATCACATTGATTTGAAGCTAAATCATGTGTATCGCTTGGATTTGAAGATAACTCATTTGTTTCGTCAGCATTTGAAGCTATATCACTTATATCGGAAGCATCTGAAGCTATATCATTTGTTTCCCATGGATTTGAAGCTAAACCTTCTACGTCGCATTGATTTGCAGCTAAATCATGTGTTTCGCATAAATTTGAAGCTAACTCGTTTGTTTCGTCAGCATTTGAAGCTATATCACTTATATTGCAAGCATCTGAAGCTATATCATTTGTTTCCCATGGATTTGAAGCTAAACCTTCTACATCGCATTGATTTGCAGTTAAATCATGTGTTTCGCATAAATTTGAAGCTAACTCGTTTGTTTCCCCTGCATTTGAAGCTATATCACTTATATCGCAAGTATCTGACGCTAAATCATTTGTGTCGCATGGAATTGAAGCTAAACCTTCTACATCGCATTGATTTGAAGCTAAATCATGTGTATCGCTTGGATTTGAAGATAACTCATTTGTTTCGTCAGCATTTGAAGCTATATCACTTATATCGCAAGTATCTGACGCTAAATCATTTGTGTCGCATGGAATTGAAGCTAAACCTTCTACATCGCATTGATTTGAAGCTAAACCTTCTACATCGCATTGATTTGAAGCTAAACCTTCTACATCGCATTGATTTGAAGCTAAATTATGTGTTTCGCATGGAGTTGAAGCTAACTCGTTTGTTTCGCATTCATTTGAAATTATATCACTTATATCGCATGTATCTGATGCGAAATCATATGTGTCGCATGGATTTGAAGCTTAGCCTTCTACTTCGCATGCAGTTGATCTAAATCATGTGTTTCGCATGGATTTGAAGCTAACTCGTTTGTTTTGCCTGCATTCGAAGCTATATCACATATATGCACAGCTATTTGAAGCTCAATCATTCGTTTCGCATGGATTTGAAGCTAATCCTTCTACCTCGCATTGATTTGAAGCTAAATCGTGTGTTTTGCTTGGATTTGAAACTATCTCGTTTGTTTCGCATGCATTTGCAGTTATATCACTTATGTCCGCAAGTATTTGAAACTAAATCATTCGTTTCGCATGGATTTGAAGCTAAGCCACCAACTTCGCATTGATTTGAAGCTAAATCATGTGTTTCGTTTGGATTGAGTTGAAGCTAAATTATGTATATCACCAGTATTTGAATCTAAGCCATATCTTTCGCGTGCATTTGAAGCTATTTCATTTATATCGCAATTATCTGAAGATAAATCAATTGTTTCTCATGTATTTGAAACTAAGCCTTCTACTTCGCATTGATTTAAAGCTAAATCATGTGATTCGCATGGATTTGAAGCTAACTCGTTTGTTACGCGTGCTGTTGATGCTAAATCATGTATATCACAAGTATTTGGAGCTAAACCATTTGTTTCGCATGAATTTGAGGCTTAGGCTTTTACTTCTCATTTACTTGAATCTAAATCATGTGTTTCGCATTGATTTGAAGCTAACTCTTTTGCTTCGCCTGCATTTGAAGATAAATCATGTATATCACATGAATTTGAATCTAAACTGTTTGATTCGCATGGATTTGAAGCTAAGCCCTCTTCTTCGCATTGATTTGAAACTAAATCATGTGTTTCGCTTAGACTTGAAGCTAACTCGTTTGTTTCGAATGCAGTTGAAGATAAATCATGTATATCACAAGTATTTGAAGCTAAACCATTTGTTTCTCATGTATTGGAAGATAATCCTTCTACTTCGCATGGATTTGAAGCTAACTCGATAGTTTCGCATGCAGTTGAAGCTATACTACTTATATTCGCAAGTACTTTAAGCTAATCCATTTGTTTCGCTTGGATTTGAAGCTAAACCTTCCACTTCGCATTGATTTGAAACTAAATCATGTATTTCGTTTGGATTTGGAGCTAACTCGCTTGTTTCGCATGATGTTGAAGCTAAATCATGTATATCACAAGTATTTGAAGCTAAACCATTTGTTTCGCATTGATTTGAAACTAAGCCTTCTACTTCGCATTGATGTGAAGCTAAGTCATGTGTTTCTCATGGATTTGAAGCTATTTCGTTTGTTTCGCCTGCATTTGAAGCTATATCATTTATATCGCAAGTATTTGAAGCTAAACCATCTGTTCCTCATGTATTTGAAGCTAAGCCTCCCACTTCGCATTTTTTGAAGCTAAATCATGTAATTCGCATGGATTTGAATCAAACTCGATTGTTTCGTGTGCATTTGATGCTATATCACATATATCGCAATTATCTCAAGATTAACCATTTGTTTCGCATGGATTCGAAGAAAAAACATCTACTTCGCATTCATTTGAAGCTAAATCATGTGTTTCGCATGGATTTGAAGCTAACTAGTTTGTTTCGCCTGCATTTGAAGCTTAATCATGTATATCACAAGTATTTGAAGCTAAGGCATTTGTTTGTCATGGATTTGAAGATAAACCTTCTATTCCGCATTGATTTGAAGCTGAATCATGTGCTTCGCATGAATTTGAAACTAACTCCTTTGCTTCGCATGCAGTTGAAGCTAAATGATTTATATCGCAAGTATTTGAAGCTAAATCGTTTTGTTGCGCACGGCACAAAATTAAAACGCCGGAATTCGGGAGGAGACGACACGCGGTTTATTTGATTTGGACTCCACAGTCCTTTGATTTACAAGCTTTTGGAGCACGGCTCCGTTCGGCGTATGCAGTGTAGCACGGCTACGACAGAAGTATAACAATTGAAGCACGGCTTCGTATAGGCGCAAGGGGCGCTAAATTAAACTTGTCTGTAAGCGATAACGATACTTGGAGAATCTCCCCGTTATCACATTTGCGGCAGTATATATAGACACCTGGCCGATGCTCAAGGTGACGCATCGTCAGGTGTCGAAAGCCGGTTATTGCCTCCTAAGGCAAAAACGCTGCATGTATACATTAGGCCGAGGCGAGCGTTTGACGGTCGGGCCAACGCACGTCGATCGTGTTATTGTCTTGCCGCCTCGCCGTTTATTCGACAAAAACGGCGAGACGGCGTACATCGAAAGTCGAGCGTGCGTTGACCCGCGGTCCGCGATTCGGCCGAAACATACCGCCCGCCTCAGCTCCGCTGATTTTAATAACTAAATGGCGAGCACGCTCCGCTCGCCATGTACGCTCGCCTTCCCTCGCTACTGCTCCGGTCCTGAGGAGGGTCCAGCGGGCATGTCCACCGGCAAGCGTACGAGCTGCGTGATCGGCCGAGTGTAACATCCGCCGGCGGTGCGAATGGTTACGACTCGAACTCGGCCGTCCTCACCGGGGTGCAGCGTCTGCACGCGTGCGAGACGCCAACACGCCGGTGGGCAATTCGCGTCGCGAAGAACCACGAGATCTCCCACCCGCAGGTTCCTCTCGGCACGCCACCATTTGCTGCGCTCCTGCAGCGTGTGGAGATACTCGCGGTTCCATTGTTTCCAAAAATTGGCACGCATGGTTTCGACCCCTTGCCATCGGGACAAGGGGGAGGCGGCGGTGTCCGGCGAACGTTCTCCCGGAAGCGTAAGCAAGGGTGCCCCCGTCAAGAAATGCCCCGGTGTAAGGGCCGCGTAGTCCGTCGGATCGCTCGACATCGGTGTTAGGGGGCGGGAATTAAGGCATGCCTCGACTGTGCACAATAGGGTGCACATCTCCTCAAAGGTGAGGGTGTGCTGGCCAACCACCCGTGCTAAGTGGCGTTTTACTGCCTTAACCCCCGCTTCCCATAAACCGCCGAAATGCGGAGCTCCGGGTGGGGAGAAATGCCACACGATGTCGGCCTCTCCGAGAAAGGCCGATACCTCGGCTGAGTCGCGGACCGCCCGAACCATCGCTGCGAGCTCCCGTGCGGCACCGCGGAAGTTCGTTCCGTTGTCGGAATAAATGGCAGCGGGCCTACCCCGACGGGAGACGAACCTCCGCAGCGCAGCCAAGAAGCCCGCCGTGGTGCAGTCGCTCACCAGCTCGAGGTGGATCGCGCGGGTCGCGAAGCACACGAACACCCCGATGTATGACTTCTGGGCCCGATAACCCCGGCCCTTCCCCATGCGGGTCCAGAGGGGGCCCGCATAGTCGACGCCCACGTGCGAGAAGGGCCGCGAAGGGTTTACCCGCGATAAGGGCAACGTGCCCATGAGTTGGGACGCTGGAGATGCGCGATGCCTCGCGCAAGCTACGCACCTCCAGGTCACTCCTCTAACCGTATCTCGGGCGCCCAGAAGCCAATACGTCCTCCTCAGCACGCTCAAGGTGAGCTGGGGTCCACTGTGGAGGGCCGTGAGGTGCACAGCCTCCACCAGCAAATCCACCACTGGGTGCTTCGGGAGGAGGATGGGGTGTTTCTCGTCGTACGCGCGGGACGAGTTGTCTAGACGTCCCCCCACGCGGAGCAATCCTGCCTCGTCGAGAAATGGGCTCAACCGTCGCAAGGGCGACGATCGCCCGACGAATTGGGATTTTCGGACGGCGCGTATCTCCGATGCGAAGGCGCCACCCTGCAGCCAACGGAGCCACAAGATCCTCGCCCGCCGCATCGGCGATTTGTAATCCGAGGGACTATTCCTCCTTCGACGAAGGGCCGCGAGAGATCTGTAGCATGTTGACGGGAGCGACGCTGGCCCGCGAGGCGACGAGGGTCACCTGGGTTCCCGAGGGTTCGCTCAGGAACGGTCGCGCTAGCAGATACACCACCGCACCATGCGCGCGCGAAGACGCGTCCGCGGGACCGTGCAACTCGTATTGCTCCCCCCTGCGCGGAGATTGAAAGATGCCAAACCAGCGTGGCACTCGTGCGGCGCTTAAGAGCGGTAACTCGGCGGCGAGTTCGCACCACGTCTGGTTGAGCTCGTCCGGGAGCGGAGCGTCCCAATCCGCACCCCCCAACCATAACTCCTGCAGCAATATTTTTGCTCTGATTTCTGTCGCCCTTGAGTCGCCGCTCGACTCCGTGGAGCATGGCTAGGGCACGGCCCTTTGACGAGCCGAGAGCGAGGGGTGGTTCGGTACGCAAGGGGCAACCGAACCACGCACTGCCCGTCCGCCCGCCGTGAGACGGTGTTGACGGAATGTTCGCCGCACCTCGACTCGTCAGGGGGGGGGGGCAGATTTGGGACTCGCCTCCTCGGGCTCCCAGAACAACGCAATTGCTGCTGCAACCTTTCCTCCGCGCGACAGTGCAGGGACGCCGCGGAGGGATCGGGATCGTTCGCGGGTGTCGACGCGGCGCCCGAGACGACCCAACCGAATATGGTATTTTGCGCGATTGGCTGGCCGGGTGTTCCGCGGCGCAGGCCGGGACCGATCACATCCCCGTAACGATCGGCCCCGATTAAGAGATCTACAGGGAGATCTCTAGTCGGATCAGGGTCCGCTAAAATGAGGTCCTGCAGATGCGGGTATACGCGAATGTCGACGGTCGTCTTGGGCGCGTACCCGGTAAGTCTCCGGAGGACGAACGCGGAAAGCGGCATAGGAGCGTTCCCGCGCCCGGTCAACCGTAACACCAGATCGACCCGCGAAGTCACGCGACCCACCGGCGCGTCCCCCGCACCAGTCACGGTGATAGCCGCAGGCCGCTTCGGAAGGCGGAGGGCCTGGACGAGGGATTCGGAGACGAAGGTCGCCTCCGATCCCTGGTCCAACAGGGCTCTCACCGGACTTACCCCCCCGTCGCGTGTCTCTACCCATACTAGAGCGGTCGCGAGCAGTACGGCCCTGCTCCCGCTCCAGCGTGCGACGCAGTTGTGGACCACGGACGAAGCGGAGATATTCGTCGCTGTTTCCCGCCCGGGTTCTACCGCGGTTGACTCTGGCCCGCCACCAACCCCGGAATCCGGGTGAATCAGGGTGTGGTGCGAGCCGTTGCAAACGGAGCAGCGCGACGCGGAGGGACACGATGTCGCGGGGTGTCCCGAACGGAGGCAGTTGAAGCAGCAACCGCGCGCCCTAACAAAATCCCGGCGCAGGTTGATCGCCATGCCCCTGAACGCAGGGCACCGGAACAGCGGGTGGTTGTCGCCGCACTTCCGGCAACGGCTCGCCGTCGTCGTCGTCGCCATCGCGTGGGAGCGTACCGGTGGTGGAGGTCGGGCCGGCCTACGCTCCGCGGAGGTAGCCGAGGGCTCCGGAGCCATCCTAAGCTCCGCGAAGGACCCGGCCCGATACTCCAGGAATTCGTCGAGACAGGCATACGTGGGTGGATCCACGGCGGCGCGGATTTCGTGGACTCACGCCTCCCTCGACTTCGGGTCAAGTTTTTCCACCGTTAGGTGGACCAGCAGGTCGTCACAATGGTCCACCGGCCGCCCCAAGTTTCGCAGCTGGGCCAACGCCTCGTTAGTGCGACGACGCAGCAAGGCGAGACCGCTGCCGTCGCGATCGCGGGTGAGCGGCGCAAGGGTCAGGAAGCTCGACAGGAGCGCACTGACGACCAGTCGCTTCCGGTCATACCTCCTGACCAAGGCCGCCCATGCGATGCCGAAGTTCGCCGCTGTCACGGAGTAGTGAGCAATCTCGGACGCTGCTTCTCCCTCTAAAGCACCCTTGAGGTACTGCAGTCGCTGGACGTCGTGAAGAGTCCGGTTCTTCACGACCAGCGACTCAAACTGGTCCGAGAAGCTCGGCCACTCCGTGTAGCAGCCGGCGAACCTCGGCAACGGGAGTCGCGGTAGCTGCGCCACGGGCGCGCTACAGGAGTCGGGCTCCCTGGTTTGGCTCGCGTCGGCCAGCGCCGACGCTCCGCTCCTAAATGAAGCGATCAGTTCAACGAAGAAATCACTCGCCTGCTCGAATTCTGCTTCGGCCCGCTCGAAGTACCCCTGTTTGAAGTAGTCGCGGGTTTCCCGTTCTTCGGAAGTGGCCTTCAGCTCCAACTGGAGGTGGAGGCGTCGGCACGCGTCCCACTCGGTCCGCAGGCGGCGAAGGCGTTCTTCGGCGGCGGCTTCGGTGAATTTCGCCTTTCCCAGGCGCTTGAAGTTGGGCAGGATCCGGCAAAGGCCCCCGATGGTGAGCTCTTGCTCCTTGATTATTTGCTCCATGTTGACCAGCAGTGTTATAGAGACTCGTATGCGTCGATCGACTGCGTGATCGACGCTGTTGATGGAGATGTTTTATCTCTCCTGTGTCGTCTCCGGAATCCGGCTCGAAGGACCAGAAATGTTGCGCACGGCACAAAATTAAAACGCCGGAATTCGGGAGGAGACGACACGCGGTTTATTTGATTTGGACTCCACAGTCCTTTGATTTACAAGCTTTTGGAGCACGGCTCCGTTCGGCGTATGCAGTGTAGCACGGCTACGACAGAAGTATAACAATTGAAGCACGGCTTCGTATAGGCGCAAGGGGCGCTAAATTAAACTTGTCTGTAAGCGATAACGATACTTGGAGAATCTCCCAGTTATCACATTTGCGGCAGTATATATAGACACCTGGCCGATGCTCAAGGTGACGCATCGTCAGGTGTCGAAAGCCGGTTATTGCCTCCTAAGGCAAAAACGCTGCATGTATACATTAGGCCGAGGCGAGCGTTTGACGGTCGGGCCAACGCACGTCGATCGTGTTATTGTCTTGCCGCCTCGCCGTTTATTCGACAAAAACGGCGAGACGGCGTACATCGAAAGTCGAGCGTGCGTTGACCCGCGGTCCGCGATTCGGCCGAAACACGTTTGTTTCGAATGGATGTGAAGCAAATTATTCTACTTCACATTGATTTGAAGCTAAATCATGTGATTTGCATGGATTTGATGCTAACTCGTTTGTTTTGCATGCATTTGAAGCTATATCATTTATATCGCAAGCATTTGAGACTAAAACATTTGTTCCTCATGTATTTGAAGCTAAGCCTTCCTCTTCGCATTTTTTGAAGCTAAATCATGTAATTCGCTTGGATTTGAAGCTAACTCGTTTGTTTCGCATGCAGTTGAAGCTAAATCATGTTTATCACAAGTATTTGATGCTAAACCATTTGTTTCGCATGGATTTGAAGCTAAACCTTCCACTTCGCATTGATTTGAAACTAAATCATGTATTTCGTTTGGATTTGAAGCTAACTCGTTTGTTTCGCATGCAGTTGAAGCTAAATCATGTATATCACAACTATTTGAAGCTAAAGCATTTGTTTCGCTTGGATTCGAAGCTAAACCTTCCACTTCGCATTGATTTAAATCTAAATCATGCGTTCCGCATGGATTTGAAGCTAACTCGTTTGTTTCGCATGGATTTGAAGCTAACTCGCTTGTTTCGCATGCAGTTGAGGCTAATTCATGTATAACACAAGTATTTGAAGCTAAGCCATTTGTTTCGCATGGATTTGAAGCTAAGCCTTCTACTTCGCTTTGATTTGAAATTAAATGATGTGTTTCCTTTAGATTTGATGCTAACGCGTTTGTTTCGCATGCTCTTGAAGCTAAATAATGTATATCACAAGTATTTGAAGCTATATCATTTGTTTCGCATGGATTTGAAGCTAAACCTTCTTCATCGCATTGATTTGCAGCTAAATCATGTGTTTCGCATGGATTTGAAGCTAACACGTTCGTTGCGCATGCAGTTCAATCTAAATATCGTATATCACAAGTATTTGAAGCTAAACCATTTGATTCGCATGGATTTGAAGCTAAGCCTTCTACTTCGCATTAATTGGAAGTTAAATCACGTGTTTAGCATGGATTTGAAGCTAAACCTTCTACATCGCATTGATTTGAAGCTAAGTCATGTGTCTCGCATAGATTTGAAGCTAACTCGTTCGTTTCGCCACCATTTGAAACTATGTCACTTATATCGCAAGTATTTGAAGCTAAATCGTATGTGTCGTATGGATTTGAAGCAGAACCTTCTACATCTCATTGATTTGAAGCTAAATCTAGTGTATCGCATGGATTAGAAGCTAAACCTTCTACTACGCATTGATTTGAAGCTAAATCATTTGCTTCGCATGGAATTGAAGCTACCTCGTTTGTTCCTCCTGCTTTTGAAGCTATATCACTTATATCGCATGGATTTGAAGCTGAGCCTACTACATCGCATTGATTTCCTGCTAAATCATGAGTTTTGAATGGATTTGAAGCTAACTCGTTCGTTTCGCCTGCAGTTGATTCTACATCACTTATATCGCAAGTATTTGAAGCTAAATCATGTGTATCGCGAGGATTTTGAAGCTAACTCCTTTTATTAGTCTTCATTTGAAGTTATATCACTTACACCCCAAGTGTTTGAAGCTATATCATTTGTTTCGCATGGATTTGAATCTAAACCTTCTTCATCGCATTGATTTGCAGCTAAATCATGTGTTTCGCATGTTTTTTAAGCTAACTCGTTCGTTGCGCATGCAGTTCAATCTAAATAACGTATATCACAAGTATTTGTAGCTAAACCATTTGATTCGCATGAATTTGAAGCAAACCATCTACATCGCATTGATTTGAAGCTTAATCATGTGTATCGCATGGATTTGAAGCTAAGCCTTCTACATCACATTGATTTGAAGCTAAATCATGTGTAACGCTTGGATTTTGAAGCTAACTCGTTTGATTAGTCTGCATTTGAAGCTATGTCACTTATACCCCAAGTGTTTGAAGCTAAATCATATGTTTCGCGTGGATTTGAAGCTAAACCGTCTACATCGCATTGATTTGAAGCTAAATCATTTGTTTCGCATGGATTTGAATCTAAGCCTTGTCCTTCGAATTGATTTGAAGCTAAATCAAGTGATTCGTATGGATTTGAAGCTAAACCTTCTACATCGCATTGATTTGAATCTAAATCTTCTACATTCTATTGATTTGAAGCTAAATCTTCTACCTCTTATTGTTTTGAAGCTAAACCTTATACATCGCTAATGATTTGCAGCTAAATCATGTGTTTCGCATGGATTTGAACCTAACTCGTTCGTTTCGCCTGCGGTTGAATCTACATTACTTATATCGCTAGTATTTGAAGCTAAATCATGTGTATCGCGTGGATTTTGAAGCTAACTTGTTTGATTAGTCTTCATTTGAAGCTATATCACTTACACCCCAAGTGTTTGAAGCTATATCATTTGTTTCGCATGGATTTGAAGCTAAACCTTCTTCATCGCATTGATTTGCAGCTGAATCATGTGTTTCGCAATCGATTTGAAGCTGAACCTTCTACATCGCATTGATTTGAAGCTAAATCATTTGTTTCGCATGGATTTGAATCTAAGCCTTGTCCTTCGAATTGATTTGAAGCTAAATCATGTGTTTCGTATGGATTTGAAGCTAAACCTTAACATCGCATGGATTTGAAGCTAACTCGTTCGTTTCGCCTGCAGTTGAATCTACATTACTTATATCGCTAGTATTTGAAGCTAAATCATGTGTATCGCGAGGATTTTGAAGCTAACACCTTTGATTAGTCTTCATTTGAAGCTATATCACTTACACCCCAAGTGTTTCAATCTATATCATTTGTTTGGCATGGATTTGAAGCTAAACCTTCTTCATCGCATTGATTTGCAGCTAAATCATGTGTTTCGCATGGATTTGGAGCTAACTCGTTCGTTTCGCCTGCGGTTGAATCTACATTACTTATATCGCTAGTATTTGAAGCTAAATCATGTGTATCGCGTGGATTTTGAAGCTAACTCGTTTGATTAGTCTTCATTTGAAGCTATATCACTTACACCCCAAGTGTTTCAATCTATATCATTTGTTTGGCATGGATTTGAAGCTAAACCTTCTTCATCGCATTGATTTGCAGCTAAATCATGTGTTTCGCATGGATTTGAAGCTAACTCGTTCGTTGCGCATGCAGTTCATTCTAAATAACGTATATCACAAGTATTTGAAACTAAACCATTTGATTCGCATGGATTTGAAGCTAAGCCTTCTACTTCGCATTAATTGGAAGTTAAATCACGTGTTTTGCATGGATTTGAAGCTAAACCTTCTACATCCCATGGATTTGAAGCTAAATCATGTGTTTGGCATGGATTTCCAGCTAAAGCTTCTGCATCGCATTGATTTGCAGCTGAATCATGTGTTTCGCATGGATTTGAAGCTAACTCGTTCGTTTCGCCTGTATTTGAAGCTAGATCACTTATATCGCAAGTATTTGAAGCTAAATCATGTGTATCGCGTGGATTTTGAAGCTAATCCTTCTACATCACATTGATTTGCAGCTAAATCATGTGTTTCGCATGGATTTGAAGCTAACTCGTTCGTTTCGCCTGCAGTTGAATTTACATCACTTGTATCGGAAGTATTTGAAGCTAAATCATGTGTATCGCGTGGATTTTGAAGCTAACTCGTTTGATTAGTCTGCATTTGTAGCTATATCACTTATACCCCAAGTGTTTGAAGCTAAATCATATGTGACGCATGCATTTGAAGCTGAACCTTCTACATCGCATTGATTTGAAGCTAAATCTTGTGTATCGCATGGATTTGAAGCTAAACCTTAACATCGCATGGATTTGAAGCTAACTCGTTCGTTTCGCCTGCAGTTGAATCTACATTACTTATATCGCTAGTATTTGAAGCTAAATCATGTGTATCGCGAGGATTTTGAAGCTAACACCTTTGATTAGTCTTCATTTGAAGCTATATCACTTACACCCCAAGTGTTTCAATCTATATCATTTGTTTGGCATGGATTTGAAGCTAAACCTTCTTCATCGCATTGATTTGCAGCTAAATCATGTGTTTCGCATGGATTTGAAGCTAAACCTTATACATCGCTAATGATTTGCATCTAAATCATGTGTTTCGCATGGATTTGGAGCTAACTCGTTCGTTTCGCCTGCGGTTGAATCTACATTACTTATATCGCTAGTATTTGAAGCTAAATCATGTGTATCGCGTGGATTTTGAAGCTAACTCGTTTGATTAGTCTTCATTTGAAGCTATATCACTTACACCCCAAGTGTTTCAATCTATATCATTTGTTTGGCATGGATTTGAAGCTAAACCTTCTTCATCGCATTGATTTGCAGCTAAATCATGTGTTTCGCATGGATTTGAAGCTAACTCGTTCGTTGCGCATGCAGTTCATTCTAAATAACGTATATCACAAGTATTTGAAACTAAACCATTTGATTCGCATGGATTTGAAGCTAAGCCTTCTACTTCGCATTAATTGGAAGTTAAATCACGTGTTTTGCATGGATTTGAAGCTAAACCTTCTACATCGCATTGATTTGAAGCTAAATCATGTGTTTCGCATGCAGTTGAAGCTAAATCATGTCTTTAACAAGTATTTGAAGATGAACCATTTGAATCGCATTGATTTGAACCCGAGCCTTCTACTTCGCACTGATTTGCAGCTAAATAATGTGTTTCGCATGGATTTGAAGCTAAACCTTCTACATCGCATTGATTTGCAGCTAAATAATGTGTTTCGCATGGATTTGAAGCTAAACCTTCTACATCCCATGGATTTGAAGCTAAATCATGTGTTTGGCATGGATTTCCAGCTAAAGCTTCTGCATCGCATTGATTTGCAGCTGAATCATGTGTTTCGCATGGATTTGAAGCTAACTCGTTCGTTTCGCCTGTATTTGAAGCTAGATCACTTATATCGCAAGTATTTGAAGCTAAATCATGTGTATCGCGTGGATTTTGAAGCTAATCCTTCTACATCACATTGATTTGCAGCTAAATCATGTGTTTCGCATGGATTTGAAGCTAACTCGTTCGTTTCGCCTGCAGTTGAATTTACATCACTTGTATCGGAAGTATTTGAAGCTAAATCATGTGTATCGCGTGGATTTTGAAGCTAACTCGTTTGATTAGTCTGCATTTGTAGCTATATCACTTATACCCCAAGTGTTTGAAGCTAAATCATATGTGACGCATGCATTTGAAGCTGAACCTTCTACATCGCATTGATTTGAAGCTAAATCTTGTGTATCGCATGGATTTGAAGCTAAACCTTCTACATCACATTGATTTGCAGCTAAATCATGTGTCTCGCATGGAATTGAAGCTACCTCGTTTGTTCCTACAGTATTTGAAGCTATATCACTTATATCGCAAGTATTTGAAGCTAAATCATATGTGCCGCATGGATTTGAAGCTGAACCTACTACATCGCATGATTTGAAGCTAAATCTTGTGTATCGCATGGATTTGAAGCTAAGCGTTG
Source organism: Megalopta genalis (assembly GCF_051020955.1). Taxonomy (NCBI): domain Eukaryota; kingdom Metazoa; phylum Arthropoda; class Insecta; order Hymenoptera; family Halictidae; genus Megalopta; species Megalopta genalis. The sequence continues at coordinate 74,115 of NW_027476758.1, forward strand.
TCCTTCGAATTGATTTGAAGCTAAATCATGTGCTTCGTATGGATTTGAAGCTAAACCTTCTACATCGCATTGATTTGTAGCTAAACCTTCTACATTCTATTGATTTGAAGCTACGCCTTCCACTTCGCATTGATTTGAAGCTAAATCATTTGTTTCGCATGGAATTGAAGCTACCTCGTTTGTTCCTCCAGCATTTGAAGCTATTTCACTTATATCGCATGGATTTGAAGCTGAACCTACTATATCGCATTGATTTGAAGCTAAATCTTGTGTATCGCATGGATTTGAAGAAAACTATCTACATCGCATTGATTTGAAGCTTAATCATTTGTTTCGCATGGATTTGAAGCTAACTCGTTCGTTTCGCCTGTATTTGAAGCTAGATCACTTATATCGCAAGTATTTGAAGCTAAATCATGTGTATCGCGTGGATTTTGAAGCTAATCCTTCTACATCACATTGATTTGCAGCTAAATCATGTGTTTCGCATGGATTTGAAGCTAACTCGTTCGTTTCGCCTGCAGTTGAATTTACATCACTTGTATCGGAAGTATTTGAAGCTAAATCATGTGTATCGCGTGGATTTTGAAGCTATCTCGTTTGATTAGTCTGCATTTGTAGCTATATCACTTATACCCCAAGTGTTTGAAGCTAAATCATATGTGACGCATGCATTTGAAGCTGAACCTTCTACATCGCATTGATTTGAAGCTAAATCTTGTGTATCGCATGGATTTGAAGCTAAACCTTCTACATCACATTGATTTGCAGCTAAATCATGTGTTTCGCATGGATTTGAATCTAACTCGTTCGTTTCGCCTGCAGTTGAATTTACATCACTTGTATCGGAAGTATTTGAAGCTAAATCATGTGTATCGCGTGGATTTTGAAGCTAACTCGTTTGATTAGTCTGCATTTGAAGCTATATCACTTCTACCCCAAGTGTTTGAAGCTAAATCATATGTTTCGCGTGGATTTGAAGCTAAACCTTCTACATCGCATTGATTTGAAGCTAAATCATGTGTCTCGCATGGAATTGAAGCTACCTCGTTTGTTCCTACAGTATTTGAAGCTATATCACTTATATCGCAAGTATTTGAAGCTAAATCATATGTGCCGCATGGATTTGAAGCTGAACCTACTACATCGCATGATTTGAAGCTAAATCTTGTGTATCGCATGGATTTGAAGCTAAGCGTTGTCCTTCGAATTGATTTGAAGCTAAATCATGTGTTTCGTATGGATTTGAAGCTAAACCTTCTACATCGCATTGATTTGTAGCTAAACCTTCTACATTCTATTGATTTGAAGCTACGCCTTCTACTTCGCATTGATTTGAAGCTAAATCATTTGTTTCGCATGGAATTGAAGCTACCTCGTTTGTTCCTCCAGCATTTGAAGCTATTTCACTTATATCGCATGGATTTGAAGCTGAACCTACTATATCGCATTGATTTGAAGCTAAATCTTGTGTATCGCATGGATTTGAAGAAAACTATCTACATCGCATTGATTTGAAGCTTAATCATTTGTTTCGCTTGGATTTTAAGCTAACATGTTTGTTTCACATGCAGTTGATGCTAAATCATGTATATCACAAGTATTTGGAGCTGAACCATTCGTTTCGCATGACTATTACGCTAAACCATGTGTTTCGCATGCAGTTGAAGCTAAATCATGTATTTTACAAGTATTTGAAGCCGAACCATTTGATTCGCATGGATTTGAAGCTGAGCCTCCTACTTCGCAATGATTTGAATCTAAATCATGTGTCTCGCATGGATTTGAAGCTAAGCCTTCAACTTCGCATTGATTTGAATCTAACTCGGTTGTTTCGCCTGCATTTTTGAAGGTATATCACTTATATCGCAAATTATCTAAAGAAAATCATATGTTTCTCATGTATTTGAAGCAAAGCATTCTACTTCGCATTGATTTCAAGCTAAATCATGTGATTCGCATGGATTTGAAGCTAACCCGTTTGTTTCGTCAGCAATTGAAACTATATCACTTATATCGCAAGCATCTGAAGCTAAATCATATGTTTCCCATGGATTTAAAGATAACTCGTTTGTTTCCCCTGCATTTGAAGCTATATCAATTATATCGCAATTATCAGATGCTAAATCATTTTTTTCGCATGGATTTGAAGTTAAACCTTCTACATCGCATTGATTTGCAGCTAAATCATGTGTTTCGCATGGACTTGAAGCTAACTCGTTTGCTTCGCATGCAGCTGAAGCTGTATCACCTATATCAGAAGTGTTTGAAGCTCAATCGTTTGTTCCGAATGGATTTGAAGCTAATCCTACTACTTCGCATTGATTTGAAACTACATCATGTGTATCGCATGGATTTTGAAGCTAACTCGTTTGATTCGTCTGCATTTGAAGCTATATCAATTATATCCTAAGTGTTTGAAGCTGAATCAATTGCTTCGCGTGGATTTGAAGCTAAACCTTCTACATCGCATTGATTTGAAGCTAAATCATGTGTATCGCTTGGATTTGAAGATAACTCATTTGTTTCGTCAGCATTTGAAGCTATATCACTTATATCGGAAGCATCTGAAGCTATATCATTTGTTTCCCATGGATTTGAAGCTAAACCTTCTACATCGCATTGATTTGCAGCTAAATCATGTGTTTCGCATAAATTTGAAGCTAACTCGTTTGTTTCGTCAGCATTTGAAGCTATATCACTTATATCGCAAGCATCTGAAGCTATATCATTTGTTTCCCATGGATTTGAAGCTAAACCTTCTACATCGCATTGATTTGCAGTTAAATCATGTGTTTCGCATAAATTTGAAGCTAACTCGTTTGTTTCCCCTGCATTTGAAGCTATATCACTTATATCGCAAGTATCTGACGCTAAATCATTTGTGTCGCATGGAATTGAAGCTAAACCTTCTACATCGCATTGATTTGAAGCTAAATCATGTGTATCGCTTGGATTTGAAGATAACTCATTTGTTTCGTCAGCATTTGAAGCTATATCACTTATATCGCAAGTATCTGACGCTAAATCATTTGTGTCGCATGGAATTGAAGCTAAACCTTCTACATCGCATTGATTTGAAGCTAAACCTTCTACATCGCATTGATTTGAAGCTAAACCTTCTACATCGCATTGATTTGAAGCTAAATTATGTGTTTCGCATGGAGTTGAAGCTAACTCGTTTGTTTTGCCTGCATTCGAAGCTATATCACATATATGCACAGCTATTTGAAGCTCAATCATTCGTTTCGCATGGATTTGAAGCTAATCCTTCTACCTCGCATTGATTTGAAGCTAAATCGTGTGTTTTGCTTGGATTTGAAACTATCTCGTTTGTTTCGCATGCATTTGCAGTTATATCACTTATGTCCGCAAGTATTTGAAACTAAATCATTCGTTTCGCATGGTTTTGAAGCTAAGCCACCAACTTCGCATTGATTTGAAGCTAAATCATGTGTTTCGTTTGGATTGAGTTGAAGCTAAATTATGTATATCACCAGTATTTGAATCTAAGCCATATCTTTCGCGTGCATTTGAAGCTATTTCATTTATATCGCAATTATCTGAAGATAAATCAATTGTTTCTCATGTATTTGAAACTAAGCCTTCTACTTCGCATTGATTTAAAGCTAAATCATGTGATTCGCATGGATTTGAAGCTAACTCGTTTGTTACGCGTGCTGTTGATGCTAAATCATGTATATCACAAGTATTTGGAGCTAAACCATTTGTTTCGCATGAATTTGAGGCTTAGGCTTTTACTTCTCATTTACTTGAATCTAAATCATGTGTTTCGCATTGATTTGAAGCTAACTCTTTTGCTTCGCCTGCATTTGAAGATAAATCATGTATATCACATGAATTTGAATCTAAACTGTTTGATTCGCATGGATTTGAAGCTAAGCCCTCTTCTTCGCATTGATTTGAAACTAAATCATGTGTTTCGCTTAGACTTGAAGCTAACTCGTTTGTTTCGAATGCAGTTGAAGATAAATCTTGTATATCACAAGTATTTGAAGCTAAACCATTTGTTTCTCATGTATTGGAAGATAATCCTTCTACTTCGCATGGATTTGAAGCTAACTCGATAGTTTCGCATGCAGTTGAAGCTATACTACTTATATTCGCAAGTACTTTAAGCTAATCCATTTGTTTCGCTTGGATTTGAAGCTAAACCTTCCACTTCGCATTGATTTGAAACTAAATCATGTATTTCGTTTGGATTTGGAGCTAACTCGCTTGTTTCGCATGAAGTTGAAGCTAAATCATGTATATCACAAGTATTTGAAGCTAAACCATTTGTTTCGCATTGATTTGAAACTAAGCCTTCTACTTCGCATTGATGTGAAGCTAAGTCATGTGTTTCTCATGGATTTGAAGCTATTTCGTTTGTTTCGCCTGCATTTGAAGCTATATCATTTATATCGCAAGTATTTGAAGCTAAACCATCTGTTCCTCATGTATTTGAAGCTAAGCCTCCCACTTCGCATTTTTTGAAGCTAAATCATGTAATTCGCATGGATTTGAATCAAACTCGATTGTTTCGTGTGCATTTGATGCTATATCACATATATCGCAATTATCTCAAGATTAACCATTTGTTTCGCATGGATTCGAAGAAAAAACATCTACTTCGCATTCATTTGAAGCTAAATCATGTGTTTCGCATGGATTTGAAGCTAACTAGTTTGTTTCGCCTGCATTTGAAGCTTAATCATGTATATCACAAGTATTTGAAGCTAAGGCATTTGTTTGTCATGGATTTGAAGATAAACCTTCTATTCCGCATTGATTTGAAGCTAAATCATGTGCTTCGCATGAATTTGAAACTAACTCCTTTGCTTCGCATGCAGTTGAAGCTAAATGATTTATATCGCAAGTATTTGAAGCTAAATCGTTTTGTTGCGCACGGCACAAAATTAAAACGCCGGAATTCGGGAGGAGACGACACGCGGTTTATTTGATTTGGACTCCACAGTCCTTTGATTTACAAGCTTTTGGAGCACGGCTCCGTTCGGCGTATGCAGTGTAGCACGGCTACGACAGAAGTATAACAATTGAAGCACGGCTTCGTATAGGCGCAAGGGGCGCTAAATTAAACTTGTCTGTAAGCGATAACGATACTTGGAGAATCTCCCCGTTATCACATTTGCGGCAGTATATATAGACACCTGGCCGATGCTCAAGGTGACGCATCGTCAGGTGTCGAAAGCCGGTTATTGCCTCCTAAGGCAAAAACGCTGCATGTATACATTAGGCCGAGGCGAGCGTTTGACGGTCGGGCCAACGCACGTCGATCGTGTTATTGTCTTGCCGCCTCGCCGTTTATTCGACAAAAACGGCGAGACGGCGTACATCGAAAGTCGAGCGTGCGTTGACCCGCGGTCCGCGATTCGGCCGAAACATACCGCCCGCCTCAGCTCCGCTGATTTTAATAACTAAATGGCGAGCACGCTCCGCCCGCCATGTACGCTCGCCTTCCCTCGCTACTGCTCCGGTCCTGAGGAGGGTCCAGCGGGCATGTCCACCGGCAAGCGTACGAGTTGCGTGATCGGCCGAGTGTAACATCCGCCGGCGGTGCGAATGGTTACGACTCGAACTCGGCCGTCCTCACCGGGGTGCAGCGTCTGCACGCGTGCGAGACGCCAACACGCCGGTGGGCAATTCGCGTCGCGAAGAACCACGAGATCTCCCACCCGCAGGTTCCTCTCGGCACGCCACCATTTGCTGCGCTCCTGCAGCGTGTGGAGATACTCGCGGTTCCATTGTTTCCAAAAATTGGCACGCATGGTTTCGACCCCTTGCCATCGGGACAAGGGGGAGGCGGCGGTGTCCGGCGAACGTTCTCCCGGAAGCGTAAGCAAGGGTGCCCCCGTCAAGAAATGCCCCGGTGTAAGGGCCGCGTAGTCCGTCGGATCGCTCGACATCGGTGTTAGGGGGCGGGAATTAAGGCATGCCTCGACTGTGCACAATAGGGTGCACATCTCCTCAAAGGTGAGGGTGTGCTGGCCAACCACCCGTGCTAAGTGGCGTTTTACTGCCTTAACCCCCGCTTCCCATAAACCGCCGAAATGCGGAGCTCCGGGTGGGGAGAAATGCCACACGATGTCGGCCTCTCCGAGAAAGGCCGATACCTCGGCTGAGTCGCGGACCGCCCGAACCATCGCTGCGAGCTCCCGTGCGGCACCGCGGAAGTTCGTTCCGTTGTCGGAATAAATGGCAGCGGGCCTACCCCGACGGGAGACGAACCTCCGCAGCGCAGCCAAGAAGCCCGCCGTGGTGCAGTCGCTCACCAGCTCGAGGTGGATCGCGCGGGTCGCGAAGCACACGAACACCCCGATGTATGACTTCTGGGCCCGATAACCCCGGCCCTTCCCCATGCGGGTCCAGAGGGGGCCCGCATAGTCGACGCCCACGTGCGAGAAGGGCCGCGAAGGGTTTACCCGCGATAAGGGCAACGTGCCCATGAGTTGGGACGCTGGAGATGCGCGATGCCTTGCGCAAGCTACGCACCTCCAGGTCACTCCTCTAACCGTATCTCGGGCGCCCAGAAGCCAATACGTCCTCCTCAGCACGCTCAAGGTGAGCTGGGGTCCACTGTGGAGGGCCGTGAGGTGCACAGCCTCCACCAGCAAATCCACCACTGGGTGCTTCGGGAGGAGGATGGGGTGTTTCTCGTCGTACGCGCGGGACGAGTTGTCTAGACGTCCCCCCACGCGGAGCAATCCTGCCTCGTCGAGAAATGGGCTCAACCGTCGCAAGGGCGACGATCGCCCGACGAATTGGGATTTTCGGACGGCGCGTATCTCCGATGCGAAGGCGCCACCCTGCAGCCAACGGAGCCACAAGATCCTCGCCCGCCGCATCGGCGATTTGTAATCCGAGGGACTATTCCTCCTTCGACGAAGGGCCGCGAGAGATCTGTAGCATGTTGACGGGAGCGACGCTGGCCCGCGAGGCGACGAGGGTCACCTGGGTTCCCGAGGGTTCGCTCAGGAACGGTCGCGCTAGCAGATACACCACCGCACCATGCGCGCGCGAAGACGCGTCCGCGGGACCGTGCAACTCGTATTGCTCCCCCCTGCGCGGAGATTGAAAGATGCCAAACCAGCGTGGCACTCGTGCGGCGCTTAAGAGCGGTAACTCGGCGGCGAGTTCGCACCACGTCTGGTTGAGCTCGTCCGGGAGCGGAGCGTCCCAATCCGCACCCCCCAACCATAACTCCTGCAGCAATATTTTTGCTCTGATTTCTGTCGCCCTTGAGTCGCCGCTCGACTCCGTGGAGCATGGCTAGGGCACGGCCCTTTGACGAGCCGAGAGCGAGGGGTGGTTCGGTACGCAAGGGGCAACCGAACCACGCACTGCCCGTCCGCCCGCCGTGAGACGGTGTTGACGGAATGTTCGCCGCACCTCGACTCGTCAGGGGGGGGGGGCAGATTTGGGACTCGCCTCCTCGGGCTCCCAGAACAACGCAATTGCTGCTGCAACCTTTCCTCCGCGCGACAGTGCAGGGACGCCGCGGAGGGATCGGGATCGTTCGCGGGTGTCGACGCGGCGCCCGAGACGACCCAACCGAATATGGTATTTTGCGCGATTGGCTGGCCGGGTGTTCCGCGGCGCAGGCCGGGACCGATCACATCCCCGTAACGATCGGCCCCGATTAAGAGATCTACAGGGAGATCTCTAGTCGGATCAGGGTCCGCTAAAATGAGGTCCTGCAGATGCGGGTATACGCGAATGTCGACGGTCGTCTTGGGCGCGTACCCGGTAAGTCTCCGGAGGACGAACGCGGAAAGCGGCATAGGAGCGTTCCCGCGCCCGGTCAACCGTAACACCAGATCGACCCGCGAAGTCACGCGACCCACCGGCGCGTCCCCCGCACCAGTCACGGTGATAGCCGCAGGCCGCTTCGGAAGGCGGAGGGCCTGGACGAGGGATTCGGAGACGAAGGTCGCCTCCGATCCCTGGTCCAACAGGGCTCTCACCGGACTTACCCCCCCGTCGCGTGTCTCTACCCATACTAGAGCGGTCGCGAGCAGTACGGCCCTGCTCCCGCTCCAGCGTGCGACGCAGTTGTGGACCACGGACGAAGCGGAGATATTCGTCGCTGTTTCCCGCCCGGGTTCTACCGCGGTTGACTCTGGCCCGCCACCAACCCCGGAATCCGGGTGAATCAGGGTGTGGTGCGAGCCGTTGCAAACGGAGCAGCGCGACGCGGAGGGACACGATGTCGCGGGGTGTCCCGAACGGAGGCAGTTGAAGCAGCAACCGCGCGCCCTAACAAAATCCCGGCGCAGGTTGATCGCCATGCCCCTGAACGCAGGGCACCGGAACAGCGGGTGGTTGTCGCCGCACTTCCGGCAACGGCTCGCCGTCGTCGTCGTCGCCATCGCGTGGGAGCGTACCGGTGGTGGAGGTCGGGCCGGCCTACGCTCCGCGGAGGTAGCCGAGGGCTCCGGAGCCATCCTAAGCTCCGCGAAGGACCCGGCCCGATACTCCAGGAATTCGTCGAGACAGGCATACGTGGGTGGATCCACGGCGGCGCGGATTTCGTGGACTCACGCCTCCCTCGACTTCGGGTCAAGTTTTTCCACCGTTAGGTGGACCAGCAGGTCGTCACAATGGTCCACCGGCCGCCCCAAGTTTCGCAGCTGGGCCAACGCCTCGTTAGTGCGACGACGCAGCAAGGCGAGACCGCTGCCGTCGCGATCGCGGGTGAGCGGCGCAAGGGTCAGGAAGCTCGACAGGAGCGCACTGACGACCAGTCGCTTCCGGTCATACCTCCTGACCAAGGCCGCCCATGCGATGCCGAAGTTCGCCGCTGTCACGGAGTAGTGAGCAATCTCGGACGCTGCTTCTCCCTCTAAAGCACCCTTGAGGTACTGCAGTCGCTGGACGTCGTGAAGAGTCCGGTTCTTCACGACCAGCGACTCAAACTGGTCCGAGAAGCTCGGCCACTCCGTGTAGCAGCCGGCGAACCTCGGCAACGGGAGTCGCGGTAGCTGCGCCACGGGCGCGCTACAGGAGTCGGGCTCCCTGGTTTGGCTCGCGTCGGCCAGCGCCGACGCTCCGCTCCTAAATGAAGCGATCAGTTCAACGAAGAAATCACTCGCCTGCTCGAATTCTGCTTCGGCCCGCTCGAAGTACCCCTGTTTGAAGTAGTCGCGGGTTTCCCGTTCTTCGGAAGTGGCCTTCAGCTCCAACTGGAGGTGGAGGCGTCGGCACGCGTCCCACTCGGTCCGCAGGCGGCGAAGGCGTTCTTCGGCGGCGGCTTCGGTGAATTTCACCTTTCCCAGGCGCTTGAAGTTGGGCAGGATCCGGCAAAGGCCCCCGATGGTGAGCTCTTGCTCCTTGATGATTTGCTCCATGTTGACCAGCAGTGTTATAGAGACTCGTATGCGTCGATCGACTGCGTGATCGACGCTGTTGATGGAGATGTTTTATCTCTCCTGTGTCGTCTCCGGAATCCGGCTCGAAGGACCAGAAATGTTGCGCACGGCACAAAATTAAAACGCCGGAATTCGGGAGGAGACGACACGCGGTTTATTTGATTTGGACTCCACAGTCCTTTGATTTACAAGCTTTTGGAGCACGGCTCCGTTCGGCGTATGCAGTGTAGCACGGCTACGACAGAAGTATAACAATTGAAGCACGGCTTCGTATAGGCGCAAGGGGCGCTAAATTAAACTTGTCTATAAGCGATAACGATACTTGGAGAATCTCCCAGTTATCACATTTGCGGCAGTATATATAGACACCTGGCCGATGCTCAAGGTGACGCATCGTCAGGTGTCGAAAGCCGGTTATTGCCTCCTAAGGCAAAAACGCTGCATGTATACATTAGGCCGAGGCGAGCGTTTGACGGTCGGGCCAACGCACGTCGATCGTGTTATTGTCTTGCCGCCTCGCCGTTTATTCGACAAAAACGGCGAGACGGCGTACATCGAAAGTCGAGCGTGCGTTGACCCGCGGTCCGCGATTCGGCCGAAACACGTTTGTTTCGAATGGATGTGAAGCAAATTATTCTACTTCACATTGATTTGAAGCTAAATCATGTGATTTGCATGGATTTGATGCTAACTCGTTTGTTTTGCATGCATTTGAAGCTATATCATTTATATCGCAAGCATTTGAGACTAAAACATTTGTTCCTCATGTATTTGAAGCTAAGCCTTCCTCTTCGCATTTTTTGAAGCTAAATCATGTAATTCGCTTGGATTTGAAGCTAACTCGTTTGTTTCGCATGCAGTTGAAGCTAAATCATGTTTATCACAAGTATTTGATGCTAAACCATTTGTTTCGCATGGATTTGAAGCTAAACCTTCCACTTCGCATTGATTTGAAACTAAATCATGTATTTCGTTTGGATTTGAAGCTAACTCGTTTGTTTCGCATGCAGTTGAAGCTAAATCATGTATATCACAACTATTTGAAGCTAAAGCATTTGTTTCGCTTGGATTCGAAGCTAAACCTTCCACTTCGCATTGATTTAAATCTAAATCATGCGTTCCGCATGGATTTGAAGCTAACTCGTTTGTTTCGCATGGATTTGAAGCTAACTCGCTTGTTTCGCATGCAGTTGAGGCTAATTCATGTATAACACAAGTATTTGAAGCTAAGCCATTTGTTTCGCATGGATTTGAAGCTAAGCCTTCTACTTCGCTTTGATTTGAAATTAAATGATGTGTTTCCTTTAGATTTGATGCTAACGCGTTTGTTTCGCATGCTCTTGAAGCTAAATAATGTATATCACAAGTATTTAAAGCTGTACCATTTGTTTCGCATGAATATTGAGCTAAACCATGTGTTTCGCATGTATTTGAAGCTAAATCATGGGTTTCGTATCGATTTGAAGCTTACTTAATTGGTTCGCCTGCATTTGACGATACATCACTTACATTCGGAAGTATTTGAAACTTAATGATTCGCTTCGCATGGATTTGAAACTAAGCCTTCTACTTCGCATTGATTTGAAGCTAAATCATGCGGTTCCCATGGATATGAAGCTAGTTCGATTGTTTCGCCTGCATTTGAAGCTATATCACTTATATTGCAATTATCTGAAGATAAATCCTTTGTTTCTCATGTATTTGAAGCTAAGCCTTCTACTTCGCATTGATTTGAAGCTAAATCATGTGTCTCGCATGGATTTGAAGCTAACTCGTTTGTTTCGTCTGCATTTGGAGCTCAATCATGTATAACTCAAGTATTTGAAGCTAAACCATGTGTTTCGCATGTATTTGAAGCTAAACCATGTGTTTCGTATCGATTTGAAGCTTACTTGATTGTTTCGCCTGCATTTGAAGATACATCACTTATATTCGCAAGTATTTGAAACTTAATGATTCGCTTCGCATGGAATTGAAGCTAAACCTTGTACTTCGCATTGATTTGAAGCTAAATCATTCGGTTCGCATGGATGTGAAGCTAATTCGATTGTTTCGCCTGCATTTGAAGCTATATCACTTATATTCGCAAGCATTTGAAGCTAAACAATTCGATTCGCATGGATTTGAAGCTAAATCATGTGTTTCTCTCGGATTTGATGCTAACTTTATTTGTTTCGCTTGCAGTTGAAGCTAAATTATGTTTATCACAAGTATCTGAATCTAAACCATCTGTTTCGTAATAATATGAATTTATGAAGCTTAACCAAGTGATTCGCAAGAATTTGAAGCTATATCATGTGTTTTGCATGGATTTGAAGCTAACTCGTTTGTTTTTCCAGCATTTGAAGCTATATCACTTATATTCGCAAGTATTTGAAGCTAAACCATTCGTTCCGCAAGGATTTGAAGCTAATTCTTCTACTTCGCTTGAATTTGAAGCTAAATCACGTGTTTCGCATGGATATGAAGCTAACTCGTTTGTTTCGCCTGTATTTGAAGCTATATCACTTATACCGCAAATATCTGAAGCTAAATCATTTGTTTCTCATGGATTTGAAGCTAAACCATTTGTTTCGCATGGATTTGTAGCTATGCCATCTACTTCGCATTGATTTGAAGCTAAATCATGTGTTTCGCTTGGATTTGAATCGAAACGTTCTGCATCTCATTGATTTGAAGCTAAATCGTGTGTTCGCATGGATTTGTAGCTAACTAATTTGTCTCTACAGCATTTGAAGCTATATCACTTACATAGCAAGTATTTGAATGTAAATCATTTGTTTCGCATGGATTTGAAGCTAAGCCTTCTATGTAGCGTTCATTTGAAGCTATATCATGTGTTTCGCTTGGATTTGAAGCTGAGCCTTCTACTTCGCACTGATTTGACTCTAAATCATGTGCTTCGCTTGAATTCGAAGCTAAGCCTTATACTTCGCATTGATTAGAAGCTAAAACATGTGTTTCGCATAGATTGGAAGCTAAATCATGTATTTCGCTTGGATTTGAATCGAACTCGTTTGTTTCGCCTGCATTAGAATCTATATCACTTATATCGCAATTATCTGAAGCTAAATCATTTGTTTCTCATGTATTGGAAGCTAATCCTTTTACTTCGCATCGATTTGAATCTATATCATGTGATCCACATGGATTTGGAGCCAACTCGTTCGTTTCGAATGCATTTGAAGCTATATCACTTATACCGCAAGTTCCTGTGCTAAATCATTTGTTTCGCATGTATTTGTAGATAAACCTTCTACATCGCATTGACTTGGAGCTATATCATTTGTGTCGCATGTATTTGAAGCTAATCCTGATACTTCGCATTGATTTGTATCTAAATCATGTGTTTCTTATGGAGTTGAAGCTAGCTCGTTTGAATCGCCTACATTTGATGCTATATCACTTATATCGTAAGTATCTGAAGCTAAATCATTGGTTTCGCATGGATTTGAAACTAAACCTTCTACATCGCATTGATTTGCAGCTAAATCATGTGTTTCGCATGGATTTGAAGCTAACTCGTTCGTTGCGCATGCAGTTAAATCTAAATTACGTATATCACAAGGTTTTGTAGCTAAACCATTTGTTTCGCATGGATTTGAAGCAAAGCCTTTTACTTCGCATTGATTTGAAGCTAAATCATGTGTTTCGCTTGGATTTGACGCTATCTCGTTTGTTTCGCATGCAGTTGAAGCTAAATCATGTATAAAACATGTATTTGAAGCTAAACCATTCGTTTCGGATGGATTTGAAGCTAAGCCTTCTACTTCGCATGAATTTGAAGCTGAATCATGTATGTCGCTTGTATTTGAAGGTAACTCGTTTGTTTCGCATCCGGTTGAAGCTAAATCATGTATATTACAAGTATATGGAGCTAAACATTTGAAGTTATATCACTTGTATCGCAATTATCTGAAGATAAATCATTTGTTTCTCATGTATTCGATGCTAAGCATTCTACTTCGCATTGATTTGAAGCTAAATCATGTGTTCCACATAGATTTCAAGAAAACTCGTTTGTTTCGTATGCAGTTCAAGCTAAACCATGTATATCACAACTATATGAAGGTAAACCGTTTGTTTCGCAATGATTTGAAGCTAAGGTCGCTACTACGCATTGATTTGAAGCTAAATCACGTGTTCCACATGGAGTTGAAGCTAACTCGTTTGTTTCGCATTCATTTGAAGTTATATCACTTATATCGCATGTATCTGATGCTAAATCATTTGTGTCGCATGGATTTGAAGCTAAACCTTCTACATCGCATTGATTTGAGGCTTAATCATGTGTCTTTCATGGATTTGAAGCTAATCCGCTTGTTTCGTCAGCATTTGAAGCTATATCACTTATATCGCAAGCATCTGAAGCTAAATCATTTGTTTCCCATGGATTTGAATCTAAACCTTCTACATCGCATTGATTTGCAGCTAAATCATGTGTTTTGCATGTATTTGAAGCTAAATTATGTGTTTCGCATGGAGTTGAAGCTAAGTCGTTCGTTGCGCATGCAGTTAAATCTAAATTACGTATATCACAAGTATTTGTAGCTAAACCATTTGTTTCGCATGGATTTGAATCTAAGCCTTGTACTTCGAGTTGATTTGAAGCTAAATCATTTGTTTCGCGTGGATTTGAATCTAAACCTTCTACATCGCATTGATTTGAAGCTAAATCATGTGTTTCGCTTGGATTTTAAGCTAACTCGTTTGTTTCGTCAGCATTTGAAGCTATATCACTTATATCGCAAGCATCTGAAGTTAAATCATTTGTTTCCCATGGATTTGAAGCTAAACCTTCTACATCGCATTGATTTGCAGCTAAAACATGTGTTTCGCATGGATTTGAATCTAACTCGTTCGTTGCGCATGCAGTTAAATCTAGATTACGTATATCACAAGTATTTGTAGCTAAACCATTTGTTTCGCATGGACTTGAATCTAAGCGTTGTACTTCGAGTTGATTTGTAGCTACATCATGTGTTTCGCATGGATTTGAAGCTAAACCTTCTACATCGCATTGATTTGCAGCTAAATCATGTATTTCGCATGGAGTTGAAGCTAACCCGTTTGTTTCGTCAGCATTTGAAGCTAACTCGTTCGTTGCGCATGCAGTTAAATCTAAATAACGTATATCACAGGAATTTGTAACTAAACCATTTGCTTCGAATGGATTTGAAGCCAAACCTTCTACATCGCATTGATTTGAAGCTTAATCGTGTGTTTTGCATGATTTTGAAGCTAACTGGTTTGTTTCCCGTGAATTTGAAGCTATATCACTTATATCGCAAGCATCTGACGCTAAATCATTTGTGTCGCATGGGGTTGAAGCTAAACCTGCCACATCTTATTGATTTGAAGCTAAATCATGTGTTTCGCATCGAGTTGAAGCTAACCCATTTGTTTCGTCAGCATTTGAAGCTATATCACTCATATCGCAAGTATCTGATGCTAAATCATTTGTTTCGCATGGATTTGAAGCTAATCCTTCTACTTCGCATTGATTTGAAGCTACATCATGTGTATCGCATGGAGTTTGAAGCTAACTCGTTTGATTCGTCTGCATTTGAAGCTATATCAATTATATCCCAAGTGTTTGAAGCTAAATCATTTGTTTCGCGTGGATTTAAAGCTAAACCTTCTACATCGCATTGATTTGAGACTAAACATTCTAGATCGCATTGATTTGAAGCTAAATTATGTGCTTCGCATGGAGTTGAAGCTAACTCGTTCGTTTCGCATTCATTTGAAGTTATATCACTTATATCGCATGTATCTGATGCTAAATCATTTTGTCGCATGGATTTGAAGCTAAACCTTCTACATCGCATTGATTTGAAGCTTAATCATGTGTTTTGCATAGATTTGAAGCTAACTCGTTTGTTTCGCCTGCATTTGAAGCTATATCACATATATCGCAAGTATCTGACGCTAAATCATTTGTGTCGCATGGATTTGAAGCTAAACCTTCTACATCGCATTGATTTGAAGCGAAATCATGTGTTTCGAACGGATTTCGAGCTAACTCGTTTGTTTCGCATGCAGTTGAATTTATATCATGAATATCACAAGTATTTGAAGATGAATCAGTTGCTTCGCATTGATTTGGAGCTAGCCTCTACTTCGCAGTGATGTGAAATTAAATCATGTATTACCCTTGGATTTGTAGCTAACTCGTTTGTTTCGCATGCTGTTGAAGATAAATCATGTATATCACAAGAATTTGAAGACAAACCATTTGTTCCGCATGGATTTGAAGCTAAGCCTTCTACTTCGCATTGATTTGGATCTAAACAATCTGTTTCGCTTGGATTTGAAGCTAACTCGTTTCTCATGCAGTTGAAGCTACTTCATTTATACCGCAAGTATTTGAAGCCAAATCATTTGTCTCGAATGGATTTGACGATAAGCCTTCCCTTTCGCATTGATTTGAAGCGAAATGATGTGTTTCGAACGGATTTCGAGCTAACTCGTTTGTTTCCCATGCAGTTGAATTTATATCATGAATATCACAAGTATTTGAAGATGAATCAGTTGCTTCGCATTGATTTGAAGCTAGCCTCTACTTCGCAGTGATGTGAAATTAAATCATGTATTACCCTTGGATTTGTAGCTAACTCGTTTGTTTCGCATGCTGTTGAAGATAAATCAAGTATATCACAAGAATTTGAAGACAAACCATTTGTTCCGCATGGATTTGAAGCTAAGCCTTCTACTTCGCATTGATTTGGATCTAAACAATCTGTTTCGCTTGGATTTGAAGCTAACTCGTTTCGCATGCAGTTGAAGCTATATCACTTATATTCGCAAGTATTTGATGCCAAAACTTCCGTTTCGCATGGATTTGAATCTAAGCCTTATACTTCGAATAGATTTGAAGCTAAATCATGTGTTTCGCTTGGATTTGAAGTTAACACTTCTAGTTCGCATTGATTTAAAGCTTAATCATTTGTTTCGCAAGGATTTGAAGCTAAACCTTCTACATCGCATTGATTTGCAGCGAAATCATGTGTTTCGCATGGACTTGAAGCTAACTCGTTTGTTTCGCATGCAGATGAAGCTATATCACATATATCCGATGTGTTTGAAGCTCAATCGTTTGTTCCGCATGGATTTGAAGCTAATCCTTCTACTTCGCATTGATTTGGAGCTACGTCACGTGTATCGCATGGAATTGAAGCTATCTCGTTTGGTCCTCCAGGTTTTGAAGCTATATCACTTATATCCCAAGTATTTGAAACTAAATCATATGTGTCGCATGGATTTGAAACTGAACCTTCTACATGGCATTGATTTGAAGCTAAATCAAATGATTCGCCTGGATTTGAAGCTAACACGTTTGTTTCGCCTGCATTTGAAGCTAAATCATATGTTTCGCTTGGATTTGAATCGAACTCGTTTGTTTCGCCTGCATTTGAATCTATATCACTTATATCGCAATTATCTGAAGCTAAATCATTTGTTTCCCATGGATTTCAAGCTAAACCTTCTACATCGCATTGATTTGCAGCTAAATCATTTGTTTCGCATGGATTTGAATCTAAGCCTTGTACTTCGAGTTGATTTGAAGCTAAATCATGTGTTTCGCATGGATTTGAAGCTAACTCGTTCGTTTCGCATGCAGTTAAATCTAAATAACGTATATAACAAGTATTTGTGGCTAAACCATTTGTTTCGCATGGATTTGAATCTAAGGCTTGTACTTCGTGTTGATTTGAAGCTAAATCATGTGTTTCGCATGGATTTGAAGCTAAACCTTCTACATGCATTGTTTTGCAGCTTATTCATGTGTTTTGCATGGATTTGAAGTTAACTCGTTTGTTTCCCCTGCAATTGATGCTATATCACTTATATAACAAGTATCTGATGCTAAATCATTTGTTTCGCATGGATTTGAAGCTAGACCTTCTACATCGCATTGATTTGCAGCCAAATCATGTGTTCCGCATGGACTTGAAGCTAACTCGTTTGTTTCGCATGCAGATGAAGCTATATCACATATATCCGATGTGTTTGAAGCTCAATCGTTTGTTCTGCATGGATTTGAAGCTAATCCTTCTACTTCGCATTGATTTGGAGCTACGTCACGTGTATCGCATGGATTTTGAAGCTTACTCATTTGATTCGTCTGAATTTGAAGCTAAATCAATTATGTCCCAAGTGTTTGATGCTAAATCATTTGTTTCACGTTGTTTTGAAGCTAAACCTTCTACATCGCATTGATTTGAAGCTAAATCATGTGTTTCGCTTGGATTTGAAGCTAACTCGTTTGTTTCGCATGCATTTGAATCCTATATCAATTACGTCGCAAGTATGTGAAGCTAAAACATGTGCTTCGCATGAATTTGAAGCTAAATGATGTGCTTCGCTTGGATTTGAAGCTAACTCGTTTGTTTCGCATGCAGTTGAAGCTAAATCATGTATAAAACAAATATTTGAAGCTGAACCATTCGTTTCGTATGGATTTGAAGGTAATCCTTCTACATCGCATGGATTTGAATCTAAATCATGTATTTTGAATGGATTTAAAGCTAACTCGTTTGTTTCGCCTGCATTTCAAGCTATATCACTTATAGCGCAACCATTTAAAGCTAAACAATTGTTTCGCATGGATTTGAAGCTGAATCATGTGTTTCGCATGGATTTGAATCTAACTCGTTTGTTTCGCCTGCATTTGAAGCCATATCACTTATATTCGCAAGTATTTGAAGCTAAATCATTAGTGTCGCATGGATTTGAAGCTAACCCTTCTACTTCGCATTGATTTAAAGTTAAATCATGTGTTTCGCATGCATTTGAAGCTAAACCTTCTATTCCGCATTGATTTGAAGCTAAATCATGTGCTTCGCATGAATTTGAAACTAACTCCTTTGCTTCGCATGCAGTTGAAGCTAAATGATTTATATCGCAAGTATTTGAAGCTAAATCGTTTGTTTCGAATGGATGTGAAGCTAATTACTCTACTTCACATTGATTTGAAGCTAAATCATGTGTTTCGCTTCGATTTGAAGGTAAATCTTGTGTTTCGCATAGATTTGAAGCTAACTCGATTGTATCGTCTGCATTTGAAACTGTTTCAACTAAGTCTCAAGTATTCGAAGGTAAATCATTTGTTTCTCATGGATTTGAAGCTAAGCCTTCTACTTCGCATTGATTTCAAGCTAAATCTTGTGTTTCGCTTGGATTTGAATCTAACTCGTTTGTTTCGCCTGCATTTGAAGCCATATCACTTATATTCGCAAGTATTTGATGCTAAACCATTTGTTTCGCATGGATTCGAAGAAAAAACTTCTACTTCGCATTCATTTGAAGCTAAATCATGTGTATGGCATGGATTTTGAAGCTAACTCATTTGATTCGTCTGCATTTGAAGCTATATAAATTATATCCCAAGTGTTTGAAGCTAAATCATTTGTTTCGCGTTGATTTGAAGCTAAACCTTCTACATCGCATTGATTTGAAGCTAAATCACGTGTTTCGCTTAGATTTGAAGCTAAATCTCCTTCATCGCTTGGATTTCAAGCTAAATCTTCTACATCGCATTGATTTGAAGCTAAATCATGTGTTTGGCTTGGATGTGAAGCTAACTCGTTCGTTGCGCATGCAGTTAAATCTAAATAACGTATATCACAGGTATTTGTACCTAAACCAATTGCTTCGCATGGATTTGAAGCTAAACATTCTACATCGCATTGATTTGAAGCTTAATCGTGTGTTTTGCATGAATTTGAAGCTAACTCGTTTGTTTCCCCTTCATTTGAAGCTATATCACTTATATCGCAAGTATCTGACGCTGAATCATTTGTGTCGCATGGATTTGAAGCTTAATCATGTGTTTTGCATGGATTTGAAGCTAACTCGTTCTTTGCGCATGCAGTTAAATCTAAATTACGTATATCACAAGTATTTGTATCTAAACCATCTGTTTCGCACGGATTTGAATCTAAGCCTTGTACTTCGAGTTGATTTGAAGCTAAATCATGTGTTTCGCATGGATTTGAATCTAAGCTTTGTACTTCGAGTTGATTTGAATCTAAATCATGTGTCTCGCTTGGATTTGAAGCTAAGTCTCCTACTTCGCATTGAGTTGAAGCCAAATCATGTGTTTGGCGTGGATTTGAATCTAACTCGTTTGCTTCGCCTTCCGTTCAAGTTATATCACTTATATCCCAAAGCATTTGAAGCTAAATCATTTGCTTCTCATTGATTTGGAGCTAAATCATTTGTTTCGCATGGATTTGAAGCTAACTCATTTGTTTCGCCTGTATTTGATGCTAAATAATTTGTTTCGCATAAATTTGAATCTAAATCACGTGCGTTGCATGAATCTGAAGCGAAAACATGTGTTTCGCATGCATTTGAAGTTTAATCGCGTGTTTTGGCATGGATTTGAAGCTAGCTCGTTCGTTTCGCCCGCACTTGAAGCTATATCACTAATATCGCAAGTATCTGAATCTAAATCATCTGTTTCGCGTGGATTTCAAACTAAACATTCTACATCGCATTGATTTGAAGCTGAACCATCTACATCGCGTTCAATTGAAGCTAAATCATGGCTTTCACTTGGATTTGATGCTGATTCGTTTGCTTCGTCTGCATTTGAAGCTATATCAGTTATGTCGCAAGTATTTGATTGTAAATCATTTGTTTCGCATGGATTTGAAGCTAATTCGTTTGTCTCGCATGCAGTTGAAGCTAAATCATGTATATCACAAGTATCTGAAGCTAAACCACTTGTTTTTCACGAATTTGAAGCTAAATCATGCGTTTCCCTTGGCTTTGAAGATAACTCGTTTGTTTCGTATGCAGTTGAAGCTAAATCATGTTTATCACAAGAATCTGAAGCTAAGCCATTTGTTTCGCAAGAATATGAAGCTAAATCATATGTTTCGCATGAATTTGAAGCGAAATCATGAGTTTCACATGGATTTGAAGCTAACACGTTTGTTTCGCCTGCATTTGAAGCTATATCACTTATACCGCAAATATCTGAAGCTTAATCATTTGTTTCTCATGGATTTGAAGCTAAACCATTTGTTTCGCATGGATTTGTAGCTATGCCATCTACTTCGCATTGATTTGAAGCTAAATCATGTGTTTCGCTTGGATTTGAATCTAAACGTTCTGCATCTCATTGATTTGAAGCTAAATCGTGTGTTCGCATGGATTTGTAGCTAACTAATTTGTCTCTACAGCATTTGAAGCTATATCACTTACATAGCAAGTATTTGAATGTAAATCATTTGTTTCGCATGGATTTGAAGCTAAGCCTTCTATGTTGCGTTCATTTGAAGCTATATCATGTGTTTCGCTTGGATTTGAAGCTGAGCCTTCTACTTCGCACTGATTTGACTCTAAATCATGTGCTTCGCTTGGATTCGAAGCTAAGCCTTATACATCGCATTGATTAGAAGCTAAAACATGTGTTTCGCATTGATTGGAAGCTAAATCATGTGTTTCGCTAGGAGTTGAAGCTAACTCGTTTGTTTCGCATTCATTTGAAGTTATATCACTTATATCGCATGTATCTGATGCTAAATCATTTGTGTCGCATGGATTTGAAGCTAAACCTTCTACATCGCATTGATTTGAGGCTTAATCATGTGTCTTTTATGGATTTGAAGCTAACCCGCTTGTTTCGTCAGCATTTGAAGCTATATCACTTATATCGCAAGCATCTGAAGCTAAATCATTTGTTTCCCATGGATTTGAATCTAAACCTTCTACATCGCATTGATTTGCAGCTAAATCATGTGTTTTGCATGGATTTGAAGCTAAATTATGTGTTTCGCATGGAGTTGAAGCTAACTCGTTCGTTGCGCATGCAGTTGAATCTAAATTACGTATATCACAAGTATTTGTAGCTAAACCATTTGTTTCGCATGGATTTGAATCTAAGCCTTGTACTTCGAGTTGATTTGAAGCTAAATCATTTGTTTCGCGTGGATTTGAAGCTAAACCTTCTACATCGCATTGATTTGAAGCTAAATCATGTGTTTCGCTTGGATTTTAAGCTAACTCGTTTGTTTCGTCAGCATTTGAAGCTATATCACTTATATCGCAAGCATCTGAAGTTACATCATTTGTTTCCCATGGATTTGAAGCTAAACCTTCTACATCGCATTGATTTGCAGCTAAAACATGTGTTTCGCATGGATTTGAATCTAACTCGTTCGTTGCGCATGCAGTTAAATCTAGATTACGTATATCACAAGTATTTGTAGCTAAACCATTTGTTTCGCATGGACTTGAATCTAA
Source organism: Megalopta genalis (assembly GCF_051020955.1). Classification (NCBI taxonomy): domain Eukaryota; kingdom Metazoa; phylum Arthropoda; class Insecta; order Hymenoptera; family Halictidae; genus Megalopta; species Megalopta genalis. The sequence continues at coordinate 95,762 of NW_027476758.1, forward strand.
GCATTGTACTTCGAGTTGATTTGTAGCTAAATCATGTGTTTCGCATGGATTTGAAGCTAAACCTTCTACATCGCATTGATTTGCAGCTAAATCATGTATTTCGCATGGAGTTGAAGCTAACCCGTTTGTTTCGTCAGCATTTGAAGCTAATTCGTTCGTTGCGCATGCAGTTAAATCTAAATAACGTATATCACAGGAATTTGTACCTAAACCATTTGCTTCGAATGGTTTTGAAGCCAAACCTTCTGCATCGCATTGATTTGAAGCTTAATCGTGTGTTTTGCATGAATTTGAAGCTAACTGGTTTGTTTCCCGTGCATTTGAAGCTATATCACTTATATCGCAAGTATCTGACGCTAAATCATTTGTGTCGCATGGATTTCAAACTAAACATTCTACATCGCATTGATTTGAAGCTGAACCATCTACATCGCGTTCAATTGAAGCTAAATCGTGGCTTTCACTTGGATTTGATGCTGATTCGTTTGCTTCGTCTGCATTTGAAGCTATATCAGTTATGTCGCAAGTATTTGATTGTAAATCATTTGTTTCGCATGGATTTGAAGCTAATTCGTTTGTTTCGCCTGCATTTGAAGCTATATCACTTATACCGCAAATATCTGAAGCTTAATCATTTGTTTCTCATGGATTTGAAGCTAAACCATTTGTTTCGCATGGATTTGTAGCTATGCCATCTACTTCGCATTGATTTGAAGCTAAATCATGTGTTTCGCTTGGATTTGAATCTAAACGTTCTGCATCTCATTGATTTGAAGCTAAATCGTGTGTTCGCATGGATTTGTAGCTAACTAATTTGTCTCTACAGCATTTGAAGCTATATCACTTACATAGCAAGTATTTGAATGTAAATCATTTGTTTCGCATGGATTTGAAGCTAAGCCTTCTATGTTGCGTTCATTTGAAGCTATATCATGTGTTTCGCTTGGATTTGAAGCTGAGCCTTCTACTTCGCACTGATTTGACTCTAAATCATGTGCTTCGCTTGGATTCGAAGCTAAGCCTTATACATCGCATTGATTAGAAGCTAAAACATGTGTTTCGCATTGATTGGAAGCTAAATCATGTGTTTCGCTAGGAGTTGAAGCTAACTCGTTTGTTTCGCATTCATTTGAAGTTATATCACTTATATCGCATGTATCTGATGCTAAATCATTTGTGTCGCATGGATTTGAAGCTAAACCTTCTACATCGCATTGATTTGAGGCTTAATCATGTGTCTTTTATGGATTTGAAGCTAACCCGCTTGTTTCGTCAGCATTTGAAGCTATATCACTTATATCGCAAGCATCTGAAGCTAAATCATTTGTTTCCCATGGATTTGAATCTAAACCTTCTACATCGCATTGATTTGCAGCTAAATCATGTGTTTTGCATGGATTTGAAGCTAAATTATGTGTTTCGCATGGAGTTGAAGCTAACTCGTTCGTTGCGCATGCAGTTGAATCTAAATTACGTATATCACAAGTATTTGTAGCTAAACCATTTGTTTCGCATGGATTTGAATCTAAGCCTTGTACTTCGAGTTGATTTGAAGCTAAATCATTTGTTTCGCGTGGATTTGAAGCTAAACCTTCTACATCGCATTGATTTGAAGCTAAATCATGTGTTTCGCTTGGATTTTAAGCTAACTCGTTTGTTTCGTCAGCATTTGAAGCTATATCACTTATATCGCAAGCATCTGAAGTTACATCATTTGTTTCCCATGGATTTGAAGCTAAACCTTCTACATCGCATTGATTTGCAGCTAAAACATGTGTTTCGCATGGATTTGAATCTAACTCGTTCGTTGCGCATGCAGTTAAATCTAGATTACGTATATCACAAGTATTTGTAGCTAAACCATTTGTTTCGCATGGACTTGAATCTAAGCATTGTACTTCGAGTTGATTTGTAGCTAAATCATGTGTTTCGCATGGATTTGAAGCTAAACCTTCTACATCGCATTGATTTGCAGCTAAATCATGTATTTCGCATGGAGTTGAAGCTAACCCGTTTGTTTCGTCAGCATTTGAAGCTAATTCGTTCGTTGCGCATGCAGTTAAATCTAAATAACGTATATCACAGGAATTTGTACCTAAACCATTTGCTTCGAATGGTTTTGAAGCCAAACCTTCTGCATCGCATTGATTTGAAGCTTAATCGTGTGTTTTGCATGAATTTGAAGCTAACTGGTTTGTTTCCCGTGCATTTGAAGCTATATCACTTATATCGCAAGTATCTGACGCTAAATCATTTGTGTCGCATGGATTTCAAACTAAACATTCTACATCGCATTGATTTGAAGCTGAACCATCTACATCGCGTTCAATTGAAGCTAAATCGTGGCTTTCACTTGGATTTGATGCTGATTCGTTTGCTTCGTCTGCATTTGAAGCTATATCAGTTATGTCGCAAGTATTTGATTGTAAATCATTTGTTTCGCATGGATTTGAAGCTAATTCGTTTGTGTCGCATGCAGTTGAAGCTAAATCATGTATATCACAAGTATCTGAAGCTAAACCACTTGTTTTTCACGAATTTGAAGCTAAATCATGTGTTTCCCTTGGCTTTGAAGATAACTCGTTTGTTTCGTATGCAGTTGAAGCTAAATCATGTTTATCACAAGTATTTCAAGCTGAACCATTTGTTTCGAATGAATATTAAGCCAAACCATGTGTTTCGCATCAATATTAGACTAAACCATGTGCTTCGCATGAATTTGATGCTAAATCATGTATTTCGCTTGGATTTGAAGCTAACTCGTTTGCTTGGCATGCAGTTGAAGCTAAATCATCTATATCACAAGTATTAGAAGCTAAACTATTTGTTTCGCATTTATTTGGAGCTAAGCCTTCTACTTCGCATTGACTTGAAACTAAGTGATGTGTTTCCTTTAGATTTGATGCTAACGCGTTTGCTTCGCATGCTCTTGAAGCTAATTAATGTATATCAGAAGTATTTGAAGCTGAATCATTTGTTTCGCACGAATATTAAGCTGAACCATGTGTTTCGCATGAATTTGAATCTAAATCATGTGTATCGCTTGGATTTACAGCTAACTCGTTTGTTTCGCAAGCAGTTGCAGCTATATCACTTATATTCGCAAGTATTTGAAGCCAAATCATACGTTTTGCATGGATTCGAAGCTAAACCTTCTACATCGCATCGATTTGCAGCCAAATCATGTGTTCCGCATGGACTTGAAGCTAACTCGTTTGTTTCGCATGCAGATGAAGCTATATCACATATATCCGATGTGTTTGAAGCTCAATCGTTTGTTCTGCATGGATTTGAAGCTAATCCTTCTACTTCGCATTGATTTGGAGCTACGTCACGTGTATCGCATGGATTTTGAAGCTAACTCATTTGATTCGTCTGAATTTGAAGCTAAATCAATTATGTCCCAAGTGTTTGATGCTAAATCATTTGTTTCACGTTGTTTTGAAGCTAAACCTTCTACATCGCATTGATTTGAAGCTAAATCATGTGTTTCGCTTGGATTTGAAGCTAACTCGTTTGTTTCGCATGCATTTGAATCCTATATCAATTACGTCGCAAGTATGTGAAGCTAAAACATGTGCTTCGCATGAATTTGAAGCTAAATGATGTGCTTCGCTTGGATTTGAAGCTAACTCGTTTGTTTCGCATGCAGTTGAAGCTAAATCATGTATAAAACAAATATTTGAAGCTGAACCATTCGTTTCGTATGGATTTGAAGGTAATCCTTCTACATCGCATGGATTTGAATCTAAATCATGTATTTTGAATGGATTTAAAGCTAACTCGTTTGTTTCGCCTGCATTTCAAGCTATATCACTTATAGCGCAACCATTTAAAGCTAAACAATTGTTTCGCATGGATTTGAAGCTGAATCATGTGTTTCGCATGGATTTGAATCTAACTCGTTTGTTTCGCCTGCATTTGAAGCCATATCACTTATATTCGCAAGTATTTGAAGCTAAATCATTAGTGTCGCATGGATTTGAAGCTAACCCTTCTACTTCGCATTGATTTAAAGTTAAATCATGTGTTTCACATGCATTTGAAGCTAAACCTTCTATTCCGCATTGATTTGAAGCTAAATCATGTGCTTCGCATGAATTTGAAACTAACTCCTTTGCTTCGCATGCAGTTGAAGCTAAATGATTTATATCGCAAGTATTTGAAGCTAAATCGTTTGTTTCGAATGGATGTGAAGCTAATTACTCTACTTCACATTGATTTGAAGCTAAATCATGTGTTTCGCTTCGATTTGAAGGTAAATCTTGTGTTTCGCATAGATTTGAAGCTAACTCGATTGTATCGTCTGCATTTGAAGCTGTTTCAACTAAGTCTCAAGTATTAGAAAGTAAATCATTTGTTTCTCATGGATTTGAAGCTAAGCCTTCTACTTCGCATTGATTTCAAGCTAAATCTTGTGTTTCGCTTGAATTTGAATCTAACTCGTTTGTTTCGCCTGCATTTGAAGCCATATCACTTATATTCGCAAGTATTTGATGCTAAACCATTTGTTTCGCATGGATTCGAAGAAAAAACTTCTACTTCGCATTCATTTGAAGCTAAATCATGTGTTTCGCATGGATTTGAAGCTAACTCGTTTGTTTCGCCTGCATTTGAAGCTAAATCATGTATATCACAAGTATTTGAAGTTAAGGCATTTGTTTCTCATGGATTTGAAGATATACCTTCTACTTCGTATTGATTTGAAGCTAACTCGGTCGTTTCGTATACACTTGAAGCTATATCACTTATATTCCCATATCTGAAGATAAATCATGTGTTTTTCATGTATTTGAAGCTAAGCCTTCCACTTCGCATTGATTTGAAGCTATATCATGTGTTTCGTTTGATTTGAACCTAACTCGTTTGTTTCGCATGCCGGTGAAGCTAAATAATGTTTAAAACAAGTATTTGAAGCTAAATCCTTCTACTTCGCATGGATTTGAATCTAAATCATGTATTTTGCATGGATTTGTAGCTAACTCGTTTGTTTCGCATGAAGTTGAAGCTAAATCATGTATATCGCAAGTATTTGAAGCTAAACCATTTGTTTCGCATTGATTTGAAACTAAGCCTTCTACTTCGCATTGATGTGAAGCTAAGTCATGTGTTTCTCATGGATTTGAAACTATCTCGTTTGTTTCGCCTGCATTAGAAGCTATATCACTTATATCGCAAGTATTTGAAGCTGAATCATTTGTTTCGCGCGGAATTGAAGTTAGACCTTCTACATCGCATTGATTTGATGATAGATCATGTGCTTCGCTTGGATTCGAAGCTAAGCCTTATACTTCGCATTGATTAGAAGCTAAAACATGTGTTTCGCATAGATTGGAAGCTAAATCATGTGTTTCGCTTGGAGTTGAAGCTAACTCGTTTGTTTCGCATTCATTTGAAGTTATATCACTTATATCGCATGTATCTGATGCTAAATCATTTGTGTCGCATGGATTTGAAGCTAAACCTTCTACATCGCATTGATTTGCAGCTAAATCATGTATTTCGCATGGAGTTGAAGCTAACCCGTTTGTTTCGTCAGCATTTGAAGCTAATTCGTTCGTTGCGCATGCAGTTAAATCTAAATAACGTATATCACAGGAATTTGTACCTAAACCATTTGCTTCGAATGGATTTGAAGCCAAACCTTCTACATCGCATTGATTTGAAGCTTAATCGTGTGTTTTGCATGAATTTGAAGCTAACTGGTTTGTTTCCCGTGCATTTGAAGCTATATCACTTATATCGCAAGTATCTGACGCTAAATCATTTGTGTCGCATGGGGTTGAAGCTAAACCTGCCACATCTTATTGATTTGAAGCTAAATCATGTGTTTCGCATCGAGTTGAAGCTAACCCATTTGTTTCGTCAGCATTTGAAGCTATATCACTCATATCGCAAGTATCTGATGCTAAATCATTTGTTTCGCATGGATTTGAAGCTAATCCTTCTACTTCGCATTGATTTGAGGCTAAACACTCTAGATCGCATTGATTTGAAGCTAAATTATGTGCTTCTCATGGAGTTGAAGCTAACTCGTTCGTTTCGCAATCATTTGAAGTTATATCACTTATATCGCATGTATCTGATGCTAAATCATTTTGTCGCATGGATTTGAAGCTAAACCTTCAATGGTTTGGCTTGGATTTGAAGCTAACTCGTTTTTTCGGCATTCAGTTGAATCTGATTCATGTATGTCACAAGTATTTGAAGCTAAACAAATAGTGTCGCATAGATTTGAATCCAAGCCTTCTACTTCGAATTGACTTGATGCTAAATTATGTGTTTCGCTTGGATTTGAAGCTAACTCGTTTGTTTCGGATGTAGTTGAAGCTATATCACTTATATCGCAAGTATTTGAAGCTCTATCATTTGTTTCGCGCGGAATTGAAGCTAGACCTTCTACATCGCATTGATTTGAAGCTAGATCATGTGTTTCGCTTGGATTTGAAGCCAAATCATGTTTTTCGCATGGATTTAAAGATAACTCATTTGTTTCCCCTGCATTTGAAGCTATATCATTTATATCGCAAGTATCTGTAGCTAAATCATTTGTTTTTCATGGATTTGAAGCTAACTCGTTTGTTTCGCATGCAGTTGATGCTAAATCATGTATATCGCAAGTATCTGAACCTAAATCATTTGTTTCGCTCGAATTTGAATCTATTCCATGTGTTTCGCTTGAATTTTAAGCTAAATCATGTGCTTCGCATGGAATTGAAGCTAACTGGTTTGATTCGCCTTCATTTGAAGCTATATCACTTATATAGCAAGTATCTGATGCTAAATTACTTGTTTCGCATGGATTTGAAGCTAAACCTTCTTCATCGCATTGTTTTGCAGCTAAATCATGTGTTTCGCATGGATTTGAAGCTAAACCTTCTACAGCGCATTGATTTGCAGCTAAATCATTTGATTCGCACGGATTTGAAGCTAAGCCTTCTACTACGCATTGATTTGAAGTTAAATCATGTGTTTCGCTTGGATTTGAAGCTGACTCGTTTGCTTCGCATGCAGTTGAAGCTAAATCATGTATACAAGAAGTATTTGAAGCTAAATCGTGTATTTTCCTTGGATTTGAAACTACCTCGTTTGTTTCGCATGCATTTGCAGTTATATCACTTATATTCACAAGTATCTGAACTTAAATCATTTGTTTCGCACGAATTTGAAGCTAAGCCTTCTACTTCGCATGGATTTGAAGCTAAACCTTCTACATCACATTAATTTGCAGCTAAATCATGTGTTTCGCATGGATTTGAAGCTAACTCGTTCGTTTTGCCTGCAGTTGAATCTACTTCATTTATATCGCAAGTATTTGAAGCTAAATTATGTGTATCGCGTGGATTTTGAAGCAAACTCGTTTGATTAGTCTGCATTTGAAGCTATATCACTTATACCCCAAGTGTTTGAAGCTAAATCATTTGTTTCGCATGGATTTGAATCTAAGCCTTGTCCTTCGAATTGATTTGAAGCTAAATCATGTGTTTCGTATGGATTTGAAGCTAAACCTTCTACATCACATTGATTTGCAGCTAAATCATGTGATTCGCTTGCATTTGAAGCTAACTCATTTGTTTCGCATGCGGTTGTAGCTAAATAATGTATATCACAAGTATTTGTAGCTAAACCATTTGTTCCGCACTGATTTGAAGCTAATCCTTCTACTTCGCATTGATTTGCAACTTAATCATGTGTTTTGCATGGATTTGAAGCTAACTCGTTTGTTTCGCCTGCGGTTGGAGCTAAATAATGTATATCATAAGTATTTGTAGCTAAACCATTTGTTTCGCATGGATTTGAAGCTAAACCCTCTACTTCGCATTGATTTGAAGCTAAATCATTTGTTTCGCATGGAATTGAAGCTACCTCGTTTGTTCCTCCAGCTTTTGAAGCTATATCACTTATATCACAAGTATTTGAAGCTAAATCATATGTGTCGCATGGATTTGAAGCTGAACCTTCTACATCGCATTGATTTGAAGCTAAATCATGTGTCTCGCATGGATTTGAAGCTAAGCCTTCTACATCACATTGATTTGCAGCAAAATCATTTGTTTCGCATGGATTTGAATCTAAGCCTTGTTCTTCGAATTGATTTGAAGCTAAATCATGTGTTTCATATGGATTTGAAGCTAAACCTTCTACATCGCATTTATTTGAAGCTAAACCTTCTACATTCTATTGATTTGAATCTAAACCTTCTTCATCGCATTGATTTGCAGCTAAATCATGTGTTTCGCATGGATTTGAAGCTAAGCCTTCTACTTCGCATTGATTTGAAGCTAAATCATGTGTTTCGTATGGATTTGAATCTAAACCTTCTACATCGCATTGATTTGTACCTAAACCATCTACATTCTATTGATTTGAAGCTAAACCTTCTACCTCTTATTGATTTGAAGCTAAACCTACTACATCGCATTGATTTGAAGATAAATCGTGTGTTTCGCATGGATATGAAGTTAACTCGTTAGTTTCGCATGCAGTTGTAGCTAAATAATGTATCTCACAAGTATTTGTAGCTAAACCATTTGTTTCGCATGGATTTGAAGCTACGCCTTCTATATCGCATCGATTTGAAGCTAAATCATTTGTTTCGCATGGAATTGAAGCTACCTCGTTTGTTCCTCCTGCTTTTGAAGCTATATCACTTATATCGCATCGATTTGAATCTGAACCTACTACATCGCATTGATTTGAAGCTAAATCTAGTGTATCTAATGGATTTGAAGCTAAACCTTCTACATCGCATTGATTTGCAGCTAAATCATGTGTTTCGCATGGATTTGAAGCTAACTCGTTCGTATCGCCTCCATTTGAAACTATATCACTTATATCCCAAGTATTTGAATCTAAATCATATGTGCCGCATGGATTTGAAGCTGAACCTACTACATCGCATTGATTTGTACCTAAACCTTCTACATTCTATTGATTTGAAGCTAAACCTTCTACCTCTTATTGATTTGAAGCTAAACCTTCTACATCGCATTGATTTGAAGATAAATCGTGTGTTTCGAATGGAATTGAAGCTAACTCGTTCGTTTCGCCTCCATTTGAAACTATATCACTTATATCGCAAGTATTTGAAGCTAAATCATATGTGCCGCATGGATTTGAAGCTGAACCTTCTACATCGCATTGATTTGAAGATGAGTCATGTGTTTCGCATGGATTTGAAGCTAACTCGTTTGTGTCGTATGCAGTTGAAGCTAAATCATGTATATCACAAGTATTTGAACCTAAACCATTTGATTCGCATGGGATTTGATGCTAAGCCTTCTACTTCACACTGACTTGAAGCTAAATCATGCCTTTCGCATGGATTTGAAGCTAACTCGTTTGTTTCGCACGCAGTTGAAGCTGATTCATGTATATCACAAGTATTTGAAGCCAAACCTTTTGTTTCGCATGGAGTTAAAGCTAAGTCTTCTACTTCGTTTTCATTTGAAGCTAAATCGTGTGATTCGCATGGATTTGAAGCTAACTCGTTTGTTTCGCATGCAGTTGTAGCTAGATAATGTATATCACAAATATTTGTAGCTAAACCATTTGTTTCGCATCGATTTGAAGCTAAGCCTTCTACTTCGCATTGATTTCAAGCTATATAATTTGTTTCGCATGGAATTGAAGCTACCTCGTTTGTTCCTTCTGCTTTTGAAGCTATATCACTTATATCGCAAGTATTTGAAGCTAAATCATACGTGTCGCATAGATTTGAAGCTGAACCTTCTACATCGCATTGATTTGAAGCTAAATCTTGTGTATCGCATGGATGTGAAGCTAAACCTTCTACATCGCATTGATTTGAAGCTAAACCTTCTACATCGCATTGATTTGAAGCTAAATCATGTGTGTCGCATGGATTTGAAGCTAACTCGTTTGTTTCGCATGCAGTTGTAGCTAAATAATGTATATCACAAGTATTTGCAGCTATACCATTTATTTCGCATGGATTTGAAGCTAAGCCTTCTACTTCGAATTGATTTGGAGCTAAATCATTTGTTTCGCATGGAATTGAAGCTGCCTCGTTTGTTCCTCCTGCTTTTGAAGGTATATCACTTATATCGCAAGTATTTGAAGCTAAATCATATGTGTCGCATGGATTTGAAGCTAAGCCTTCTACTTCGCATTGATTTGAAGCTAAATCGTGTGTTTCGCATGGATTTGAAGCTAACTCGTTCGATGCGCATGCAGTTAAGTCTAAATAACGTATATCACAAGTATTTGAAGCTAAACCATTTGTTTCGCATGGATTTGAAGCTAAGCCTTCTACTTCGAATTAATTGGAAGCTATATCACGTGTTTTGAATGGATTTGAAGCTAAACCTTCCACATCGCATTGATTTGAAGCTAAATCATGTGTTTGGCATGGATTTGAAGCTAAACCTTCTACATCGCATTGATTTGCTGCTAAATCATCTGTTTCGCATTGATTTGAAGCTAACTCGTTTGTTTTCCCTGCATTTGAAGCTATATTAACCATATCGCAAGTATCTGATGCTAAATCATTTGTTTCGCATGGATTTGAAGCTAAACCTTTTACATCGCATTGATTTGAAGCAAAAATTATATGTTTCGCATGGTTATGGAGCTAACTCGTTTGTTTCGCATTCATTTGTAGCTATATCACTTATATCGCATGTATCTGAAGCTAAGTCATTTGTGTCGCATGGATTTGAAGCTAAACCTTCTACATCGTATTGATTTGAAGCGAAACCTTCTACATCTTATTGATTTGAAGCTAAATCATGTGTTTCGCATGGAATTTGAAGCTGAACCTTCTACATCGCATTGATTTGCAGCTAAATCATGTGTTTCGCATGGATTTGAAGCTATCTCGTTTGTTTCCCCTGCATTTGAAGCTATATCACATATATAACAAGTATCTGATGCTAAATCATTTGTTTCGCATGGAATTTGAAGCTAAACCTTCTACATCGCATTGATTTGCAGCTAAATCATGTGTTTCGCATGGATTTGAAGCTAACTCGTTTGATTAGTCTGCATTTGAAGCTATATCACCTATATCCGAAGTGTTTGAAGTTCAATCGTTTGTTCCGCATGTATTTGAAGCTAATCTTTCTACTTCGCATTGATTTGAAGCTACATCATGTGTATCACATGGATTTTGAAGGTTACTCGTTTGTTTCGCATCCAGTTGAAGCTACATCACTTATATCGCAAGTATTTGATGCTAAATCTTGTGTATCGCTGGGATTTCGAAGCTAACTCGTTTGATTAGTCTGCTTTTGAAGCTATATCACTTATACCCCAAGTGTTTGAAGCTAAACCATTTATTTCGCATGGATTTGAAGCTAAGCATTCTACTTCGCAATGATTTGAAGCTAAATCATTTGTTTCGCAAGGATTTTAATCTAAGCCTTGTCCTTCGAATTGATTTGAAGCTAAATCATGTGTTTTGTATGGATTTGAATCTAAACCTTCTACATCGCATTGATTTGAAGCTAAATCATGTGTTTCGCATGGATTTGAAGCTAACACGTTCGTTTCTCCTGCAGTTGAATTTACATCACTTGCATCGGAAGTATTTGAAGCTAAATCATGTGTATCGCGTGGATTTTGAAGCTAACTCGTTTGATTAGTCTGCATTTGAAGCTATATCACTTATACCCCAAGTGTTTGAAGCTAAATCATATGTTTCGCGTGAATTTGAAGCTAAACCTTCTACATCGCATTGATTTGAAGCTAAATCATGTGTCTCGCATGGATTTGAAGCTAAGCCTTCTACATCACATTGATTTGCAGCAAAATCATTTGTTTCGCATGGATTTGAATCTAAGCCTTGTTCTTCGAATTGATTTGAAGCTAAATCATGTGTTTCATATGGATTTGAAGCTAAACCTTCTACATCGCATTTATTTGAAGCTAAACCTTCTACATTCTATTGATTTGAATCTAAACCTTCTTCATCGCATTGATTTGCAGCTAAATCATGTGTTTCGCATGGATTTGAAGCTAAGCCTTCTACTTCGCATTGATTTGAAGCTAAATCATGTGTTTCGTATGGATTTGAATCTAAACCTTCTACATCGCATTGATTTGTACCTAAACCATCTACATTCTATTGATTTGAAGCTAAACCTTCTACCTCTTATTGATTTGAAGCTAAACCTACTACATCGCATTGATTTGAAGATAAATCGTGTGTTTCGCATGGATATGAAGTTAACTCGTTAGTTTCGCATGCAGTTGTAGCTAAATAATGTATCTCACAAGTATTTGTAGCTAAACCATTTGTTTCGCATGGATTTGAAGCTACGCCTTCTATATCGCATCGATTTGAAGCTAAATCATTTGTTTCGCATGGAATTGAAGCTACCTCGTTTGTTCCTCCTGCTTTTGAAGCTATATCACTTATATCGCATCGATTTGAAGCTGAACCTACTACATCGCATTGATTTGAAGCTAAATCTAGTGTATCTAATGGATTTGAAGCTAAACCTTCTACATCGCATTGATTTGCAGCTAAATCATGTGTTTCGCATGGATTTGAAGCTAACTCGTTCGTATCGCCTCCATTTGAAACTATATCACTTATATCCCAAGTATTTGAATCTAAATCATATGTGCCGCATGGATTTGAAGCTGAACCTACTACATCGCATTGATTTGTACCTAAACCTTCTACATTCTATTGATTTGAAGCTAAACCTTCTACCTCTTATTGATTTGAAGCTAAACCTTCTACATCGCATTGATTTGAAGATAAATCGTGTGTTTCGAATGGAATTGAAGCTAACTCGTTCGTTTCGCCTCCATTTGAAACTATATCACTTATATCGCAAGTATTTGAAGCTAAATCATATGTGCCGCATGGATTTGAAGCTGAACCTTCTACATCGCATTGATTTGAAGATGAGTCATGTGTTTCGCATGGATTTGAAGCTAACTCGTTTGTGTCGTATGCAGTTGAAGCTAAATCATGTATATCACAAGTATTTGAACCTAAACCATTTGATTCGCATGGGATTTGATGCTAAGCCTTCTACTTCACACTGACTTGAAGCTAAATCATGCCTTTCGTATGGATTTGAAGCTAACTCGTTTGTTTCGCACGCAGTTGAAGCTGATTCATGTATATCACAAGTATTTGAAGCCAAACCTTTTGTTTCGCATGGAGTTAAAGCTAAGTCTTCTACTTCGTTTTCATTTGAAGCTAAATCGTGTGATTCGCATGGATTTGAAGCTAACTCGTTTGTTTCGCATGCAGTTGTAGCTAGATAATGTATATCACAAATATTTGTAGCTAAACCATTTGTTTCGCATGGAATTGAAGCTACCTCGTTTGTTCCTTCTGCTTTTGAAGCTATATCACTTATATCGCAAGTATTTGAAGCTAAATCATACGTGTCGCATAGATTTGAAGCTGAACCTTCTACATCGCATTGATTTGAAGCTAAATCTTGTGTATCGCATGGATGTGAAGCTAAACCTTCTACATCGCATTGATTTGAAGCTAAATCATGTGTGTCGCATGGATTTGAAGCTAACTCGTTTGTTTCGCATGCAGTTGTAGCTAAATAATGTATATCACAAGTATTTGCAGCTATACCATTTATTTCGCATGGATTTGAAGCTAAGCCTTCTACTTCGAATTGATTTGAAGCTAAATCATTTGTTTCGCATGGAATTGAAGCTGCCTCGTTTGTTCCTCCTGCTTTTGAAGCTATATCACTTATATCGCAAGTATTTGAAGCTAAATCATATGTGTCGCATGGATTTGAAGCTAAGCCTTCTACTTCGCATTGATTTGAAGCTAAATCGTGTGTTTCGCATGGATTTGAAGCTAACTCGTTCGATGCGCATGCAGTTAAGTCTAAATAACGTATATCACAAGTATTTGAAGCTAAACCATTTGTTTCGCATGGATTTGAAGCTAAGCCTTCTACTTCGCATTAATTGGAAGCTAAATCACGTGTTTTGAATGGATTTGAAGCTAAACCTTCCACATCGCATTGATTTGAAGCTAAATCATGTGTTTCGCATGGATTTGAAGCTAACTCGTTTGTTTCGCATGCAGTTGGAGCTAAATCATGTCTTTCACAAGTATTTGAAGATGAACCGTTTGAATCGCATGGATTTGAACCTGAGCCTTCTACTTCGCACTGATTTGCAGCTAAATAATGTGTTTCGCATGGATTTGGAGATAAACTTTCAACATCCCATTGATTTGAAGCTAAATCATGTGTTTGGCATGGATTTGAAGCTAAACCTTCTACATCGCATTGATTTGCTGCTAAATCATCTGTTTCGCATGGATTTGAAGCTAACTCGTTTGTTTTCCCTGCATTTGAAGCTATATTAACCATATCGCAAGTATCTGATGCTAAATCATTTGTTTCGCATGGATTTGAAGCTAAACCTTTTACATCACATTGATTTGAAGCAAAAATTATATGTTTCGCATGGTTATGGGGCTAACTCGTTTGTTTCGCATTCATTTGTAGCTATATCACTTATATCGCATGTATCTGAAGCTAAGTCATTTGTGTCGCATGGATTTGAAGCTAAACCTTCTACATCGTATTGATTTGAAGCGAAACCTTCTACATCTTATTGATTTGAAGCTAAATCATGTGTTTCGCATGGAATTTGAAGCTGAACCTTCTACATCGCATTGATTTGCAGCTAAATCATGTGTTTCGCATGGATTTTGAAGCTATCTCGTTTGTTTCCCCTGCATTTGAAGCTATAACACTTATATAACAAGTATCTGATGCTAAATCATTTGTTTCGCATGGAATTTGAAGCTAAACCTTCTACATCGCATTGATTTGCAGCTAAATCATGTGTTTCGCATGGATTTGAAGCTAACTCGTTTGATTAGTCTGCATTTGAAGCTATATCACTTATACCCCAAGTGTTTGAAGCTAAATCATATGTTTCGCGTGAATTTGAAGCTAAACCTTCTACATCGCATTGATTTGAAGCTAAATCATGTGTCTCGCATGGATTTGAAGCTAAGCCTTCTACATCACATTGATTTGCAGCAAAATCATTTGTTTCGCATGGATTTGAATCTAAGCCTTGTTCTTCGAATTGATTTGAAGCTAAATCATGTGTTTCATATGGATTTGAAGCTAAACCTTCTACATCGCATTTATTTGAAGCTAAACCTTCTACATTCTATTGATTTGAATCTAAACCTTCTTCATCGCATTGATTTGCAGCTAAATCATGTGTTTCGCATGGATTTGAAGCTAAGCCTTCTACTTCGCATTGATTTGAAGCTAAATCATGTGTTTCGTATGGATTTGAATCTAAACCTTCTACATCGCATTGATTTGTACCTAAACCATCTACATTCTATTGATTTGAAGCTAAACCTTCTACCTCTTATTGATTTGAAGCTAAACCTACTACATCGCATTGATTTGAAGATAAATCGTGTGTTTCGCATGGATATGAAGTTAACTCGTTAGTTTCGCATGCAGTTGTAGCTAAATAATGTATATCACAAGTATTTGTAGCTAAACCATTTGTTTCGCATGGATTTGAAGCTACGCCTTCTATATCGCATCGATTTGAAGCTAAATCATTTGTTTCGCATGGAATTGAAGCTACCTCGTTTGTTCCTCCTGCTTTTGAAGCTATATCACTTATATCGCGTCGATTTGAAGCTGAACCTACTACATCGCATTGATTTGAAGCTAAATCTAGTGTATCTAATGGATTTGAAGCTAAACCTTCTACATCGCATTGATTTGCAGCTTAATCATGTGCATTGCATGGATTTGAACCTAACTCGTTTGTTTCCCCTGCATTTGAAGCTATATCACTTATATAACAAGTATCTGATGCTAAATCATTTGTTTCGCATGGATTTGAAGCTAAACCTTCTACATCGCATTGATTTGAAGCTAAATTATGTGTTTCGCATGGATTTGATGCTAACTCGTTTGTTTCGCATTCATTTGAAGCTATATCACTTATATCGCATGTATCTGATGATAAATCATTTGTGTCGCATGGATTTGAAGCTAAACCTTTTACATCGCATTGATTTGAAGCTTAATCATGTGTTTTGCATGGATTTGATACTAACTCGTTTGTTTCCCCTGCATTCGAAGCTATATCGCTTATATCGCAAGCATCTGAAGCTAAATCATTTGTTTCCCATGGATTTGAAACTAAACCTTTATCGCATTGATTTGCAGCTAAATCATGAGTTTTGCATTGATTTGAAGCTAAGCCTTGTACTTCGAGTTGATTTGAAGCTAAATCATGTGTTTCGCATGGATTTGAAGCTAAATCTTCTACATCGCATTGATTTGAAGCTAAATTATGTTTTTCGCTTGGATTTGACGCTAAATCTTCTACATCGCATTTATTTGCAGTTAAATCACGTGTTTCGCATGGATTTGAAGCTAACTCGTTCGTTGCGCATGCAGTTAAATCTAAATTACGTATATCACAAGTATTTGTTGCTAAACCATTTGTTTCGCATGGATTTGAATCTAAGCCTTGTACTTCGAGTTGATTTGAAGCTAAATCATGTGTTTCGCATGGATTTGAAGCTAAACCTTGTACATCGCATTGATTTGAAGCTTATTCGTGTGTTTTGCATGGATTTGAATCTAACTCGTTTGTTTCCCCTGCATTTGTAGCTATATCAATTATATCGCAATTATCAGACGCTAAATCATTTTTTTCGCATGGATTTGAAGCTAAACCTTCTACATCGCATTGATTTGCAGCTCAATCATGTGCATTGCATGGATTTGAAGCTAACTCGTTTGTTTCCCCTGCATTTGAAGCTATATCACTTATATAACAAGTATCTGATGCTAAATCATTTGTTTCGCATGGATTTGAAGCTAAACCTTCTACATCGCATTGATTTGCAGCTAAATCATGTGTTTCGCGTGGACTTGAAGCTAACTCGTTTGCTTCGCATGCAGCTGAAGCTATATCACCTATATCCGAGGTGTTTGAAGCTCAATCGTTTGTTCCGCATGGATTTGAAGCTAATCCTTCTACTTCGCATTGATTTGAAGCTACATCATGTGTATCGCATGGATTTTGAAGCTAACTCATTTGATTCGCATTCATTTGAAGCTATATCACTTATATCGCATGTATCTAATGCTAAATAATTTGTGTGACATGGATTTGAAGCTAAACCTTCTACATTGCATTTATTTGAAGCTTAATCATGTGTTTTGCATGGATTTGAAGCTAACTCGATTGTTTCCCCTGCATTTGAAGCTATATCAACTATATCGCAAGTATCAGATGCTAAATCATTTTTATCGCTTGGATTTGAAGCTAAACCTTCTACATGCATTGATTCGCAGCTTAATCATTTGTTTCGCATGGATTTGAAGCTGAACCTTCTACATCGCATTGATTTGCAGCTAAATCATGTGTTTCGCATGGAGTTGAAGCTAACCCGTTTGTTTCGTCTGCATTTGAAGCTATATCACTTATATCGCAAGCATCTTAAGCTAAATCAATTGTTTCGCATGGATTTGAAGCTAAACCTTCTACATCGAAAAGATTTGAAGCTAAATTATGTGTTTCGCATGGATTTGAAGCTAACTCGTTCGTTGCGCATGCAGTTAAATCTAAATTACGTATATCACAAGTATTTGTAGCTAAACCATTTGTTTCGCATGGATTTGAATCTAAGCCTTGTACTTCGAGTTGATTTGAAGCTAAATCATGTGTTTCGCATGGATTTGAAGCTAAACCTTCTACATCGCATGGATTTGAAGCCAAATCTTCTACATCGCATTGATTTGAAGCTACATTATATTTTTCGCTTGGATTTGAAGCTAAATCTTCTACATCGCTTTGATTTGAAGCTGAATCATGTGTTTTGCATGGATTTGAAGCTAACTCGGATGTTTCCCCTGCATTTGAAGCTATATCAATTATATCGCAAGTATCTGACGCTAAATCATTTGTGTCGCATGGATTTGAAACTAAACATTCTACATCGCATTGATTTGAAGCTGAATCATGTGTTTTGCATGGATTTGAAGTTAACTCGTTTGTTTCCCCTGCATTTGAAGCTATATCAATTAGATCGCAATTATCAGAGGCTAAATCATTTTTTTCGCATGGATTTGAAGCTAAACCTTCTACATCGCATTGATTTGCAGCTTAATCATGTGCATTGCATGGATTTGAACCTAACTCGTTTGTTTCCCCTGCATTTGAAGCTATATCACTTATATAACAAGTATCTGATGCTAAATCATTTGTTTCGCATGGATTTGAAGCTAAACCTTCTACATCGCATTGATTTGAAGCTATATTATGTGTTTCGCATGGATTTGATGCTAACTCGTTTGTTTCGCATTCATTTGAAGCTATATCACTTTTATCGCAAGCATCTGAAGCTAAATCATTTGTTTCCCATGGATTTGAAACTAAACCTTTGTCGCATTGATTTGCAGCTAAATCATGTGTTTTGCATTGATTTGAAGCTAACTCGTCCGTTGCGCATGCAGTTAAATCTAAATTACGTATATCACAAGTATATGTAGCTAAACCATTTGTTTCGCATGGATTTGAATCTAAGCCTTGTACTTCGAGTTGATTTGAAGCTAAATCATGTGTTTCGCATGGATTTGAAGCTAAATCTTCTACATCGCATTGATTTGAAGCTAAATTATGTTTTTCGCTTGGATTTGACGCTAAATCTTCTACATCGCATTTATTTGCAGTTAAATCACGTGTTTCGCATGGATTTGAAGCTAACTCGTTCGTTGCGCATGCAGTTAAATCTAAATTACGTATATCACAAGTATTTGTAGCTAAACCATTTGTTTCGCATGGATTTGAATCTAAGCCTTGTACTTCGAGTTGATTTGAAGCTAAATCATGTGTTTCGCATGGATTTGAAGCTAAACCTTGTACATCGCATTGATTTGAAGCTTATTCGTGTGTTTTGCATGGATTTGAATCTAACTCGTTTGTTTCCCCTGCATTTGTAGCTATATCAATTATATCGCAATTATCAGACGCTAAATCATTTTTTTCGCATGGATTTGAAGCTAAACCTTCTACATCGCATTGATTTGCAGCTTAATCATGTGCATTGCATGGATTTGAAGCTAACTCGTTTGTTTCCCCTGCATTTGAAGCTATATCACTTATATAACAAGTATCTGATGCTAAATCATTTGTTTCGCATGGATTTGAAGCTAAACCTTCTACATCGCATTGATTTGCAGCTGAATCATGTGTTTCGCATCGATTTGAAGCTGAACCTTCTACATCGCATTGATTTGCAGCTAAATCATGTGTTTCGCATGGATTTGAAGCTAACTCGTTCGTTTCGCCTGCAGTTGAATCTACATCAATAATATCGCTAATATTTGAAGCTAAATCACGTGTATCGCGTGGATTTTGAAGCTAATTCGTTTGATTAGTCTTCATTTGAAGCTATGTCACTTACACCCCAAGTGTTTGAAGCTATATCATTTGTTTCGCATGGATTTGAAGCTAAACCTTCTTGATCGCATTGATTTGCAGCTAAATCATGTGTTTTGCATGGATTTGAAGCTAAGCTTTCTACTTCGCATTCATTTGAAGCTAAATCATTTGTTTCGCATGGATTTGAATCTAAGCCTTGTCCTTCGAATTGATTTGAAGCTAAATCATGTGTTTCGTATGGATTTGAAGCTAAACATTCTACATCGCATTGATTTGAAGCTAAACCTTCTACATTCTATTGATTTGAAGCTAAACCTTCTTCATCGCATTGATTTGCAGCTAAATCATGTGTTTCGCATGGATTTGAATCTAAGCCTTGTCCTTCGAATTGATTTGAAGCTAAATCATGTGTTTCGCATGGATTTGAAG
Organism: Megalopta genalis; assembly: GCF_051020955.1. Taxonomy (NCBI): domain Eukaryota; kingdom Metazoa; phylum Arthropoda; class Insecta; order Hymenoptera; family Halictidae; genus Megalopta; species Megalopta genalis. The sequence continues at coordinate 115,601 of NW_027476758.1, forward strand.
CTAACTCGTTCGTTGCGCATGCAGTTCAATCTAAATAACGTATATCGCAAGTATTTGAAGCTAAATCATATGTGCCGCATGGATTTGAAGCTGAACCTACTACATCGCATTGATTTGAAGCTAAATCTTGTGTATCGCATGGATTTGAAGCTAAACCTTCTACATCGCATTGATTTGAAGCTAAATCATTTTTTTCGCATGGATTTGAATCTAAGCCTTGTCCTTAGAATTGATTTGAAGCTAAATGATGTGTTTTGTATGGATTTGAAGCTAACTCGTTTGTTTCGTCTGCATTTGAAGCTATATCACTCATATCGAGAGTATTTGAAGCTGAGTCATTTGTTTCGCTCAGATTTGAAGCTAAACCTTCTACATCGCATTGATTTGAAGCTAAATCATGTGTTTCGCACGGATGTGAAGCTATCTCGTTTGTTTTGTCTGCATTTGAAGCTGTTTCATTTATATCGCAAGTATTTGAAGCTATCTCGTTTGTTTCGCATGCATTTGAAGCTGTATCCCTTATGTTCGCAAGTATTTGAAGCTAAATCATTCGTTTCGCTTGGATTTGAAGCTAAGCCCTCTACTTCGCATTGATTTGAAGCTAAATCATGTGTTTCGCATGGATTTGAAGCTAACTCGTTTGTTTCGTCTGTATTTGAAGCTATTTCACTTATATCGCGAGTATTTGATGTTAAATCAGTTTTGTCGCATGGATTTGAAGCTAACTCGTTTGTTTCGCCTGCATTTAAATTTACTTCATTTATATCGCAACTATTTGAAGCTAAACCATTTGATTCGCATGGATTTCAAGCTATGCCTTCTACTTGGCATTGAATTGATGCTAAATCGTGTGTTTCGCTTGGATTTGAAGCTAACTCGTTAGTGTAGAATGCAACTGAAGCTAAATCATGTATATCATAAGTATCTGATCCTAAACAATTTCTTTCGCATGTATATGAAGCTAAACCACGTGTTTCCCACAAATTTGATCCTAAATCATATGTTTCCCATGCAGTTGAAGCTTAATCATGTGTTTTGCGTGGATTTAAAGCTAACTCGTTTGTTTTGCCTGCATTTGAAGCTGATTCATGTATATCACAAGTATTTGGAGCCAAACCATTTGTTTCGCTTGGATTTGAAGCTAAGCCTTCTACTTCGCATTGATTTGAAGCTAAATCATATGATTCCCATGGATTTGAAGCTAACACGTTTGTTTCGCCTGCATTTGAAGCTAAATCATGTGTTTCGCTTGGATTTGAAGCGTCCTCGTTTGTTTCGCTTGCATTTGAAGCTATATCACTTATATCGCAATTATCTGAAGCTAAATCATTTGTTTCTCATGTATTTGAAGCTAAGCATTCTACTTCGCATTGATTTGAAGCTAGATCATGTGTTTCGCATGGCATTGAAGCTACCTCGTTTGTTCCTCCTGCTTTTGAATCTATATCACTAATATCGCAAGTATTTGAAGCTAAATCATATCTGTCGCATGGATTTGAAGCTGAACCTTCTACATCGCATTGATTTGACGCTAAATCTTGTGTATCGCATGGATTTGAAGCTAAACCTTCCACATCGCATTGATTTGAAGCTAAATCATGTGTTTTGCATGGATTTGAGGCTAACTCGTTTGTTTCGCATGCGGTTGTAGCTATATAATGTATATCATAAGTATTTGCAGCTAAATAATTTGTTTCGCATGGATTTGAAGTTAAACCTTCTACATCGCATTGATTTGAAGCTAAATCTTGTGTATCGCATGGATGTGAAGCTAAACCTTCTACATCGCAATGATTTGAAGCTAAATCATGTGTGTCGCATGGATTTGAAGCTAACTCGTTTGTTTCGCATGCAGTTGTAGCTAAATAATGTATATCACAAGTATTTGCAGCTATACCATTTATTTCGCATGGATTTGAAGCTAAACCTTCTACATCCCATGGATTTGAAGCTGAATCATGTGTTTGGCATGGATTTGAAGCTAAACCTTCTACGTCGCATTGATTTGCAGCTGAATCATGTGTTTCGCATCGATTTGAAGCTAACTCGTTCGTTTCGCCTGCATTTGAAACTATATCACTTATATCGCAAGTATTTGAAGCTATATCATTTGTTTCGCATGGATTTGAAGCTAAACCTTCTACATCGCATTGGTTTGCAGCTAAATCATGTGTTTCGCTTGGATTTGATGGTAACTCATTTGTTTCGCATGCAGTTGAAGATATATCACTTATATCGCAAGTAGTTGAAGCTATATCATTTGTTTCGCATGGATTTGAAGCTAAACCTTCTACATCGCATTGATTTGCAGCTAAATCATGTGTTTCGCTTGGATTTGATGGTAACTCATTTGTTTCGCATGCAGTTGAAGATATATCACCTATATCACAAGTGTTTGAAGCTCAATCATTTGTTTCGCATGGATTTGAAGCTAAACCTTCTACATCGCATTGATTTGAAGCTAAATCATGTGTTTCGTATGGATTTGAAGCTAACTCGTTTATATCGCATGCAGTTGTAGCTAAATAATGTACATCACAAGTATTTGTAGCTAAACCATTTGTTTCGAATGGATTTGAAGGTAAGCCTTCTACTTCGCATTCATTTGAAGCTAAATCGTTTGCTTCGCATGTATTTGAATATAAGCCTTGTCCATCGAATTGATTTCAAGCTAAATCATGTGTTTCGCATGGATTTGAAGCTAACTCGTTCGTTTCGCCTGTATTCGAAGCTATATCACTTATATCGCAAGTTGTTGAAGCTAAATCATGTGTTTCGTATGGATTTGAAGCTAAACCTTCTACATCGCATTGATTTGAAGCTAAGCCTTCTATATTCTATTGATTTGAAGCTAAACCTTCTACCTCTTATTTATTTGAAGCTAAACCTTCTACATCGCATTGATTTGAAGATAAATCGTGTGTTTCGCATTGATTTGAAGCTAACTCGTTAGTTTCGCATGCAGTTGTAGCTAAATAACGTATATCACAAGTATTTGAAGCTAAACCGTTTGATTCGCATGGATTTGAAGCTAAGCCTTCTACTTCGCATTAATTGGAAGTTAAATCACGTGTTTTGCATGGATTTGAAGCTAAACCTTCTACATCGCATTGATTTGCAACTGAATCATGTGTTTCGCATGGATTTGAAGCTAACTCGTTCGTTTCGCCTGTATTTGAAGCTAGATCACTTATATCGCATGTATTTGAAGCTAAATCATGAGTTTCGCTTGGATTTGAAGCTAAACCTTCTACATCCCATTGATTTGAAGATGAGTCATGTGTTTCGCATGGATTTGAAGCTAACTAGTTTGTGTCGCATGCAGTTGAAGCTAAATCATGTATATCACAAGTATTTGAATCTAAACCATTTTATTTCGCATGGGATTTGATGCTAAGCCTTCTACTTCACACTGACTTGATGCTAAATCATGCCTTTCGCATGGATTTGAAGCTAACTCGTTTGTTTCGCACGCAGTTGAATCTGATTCATGTATATCACAAGTATTTGAAGCCAAACCATTTGTTTCGCATGGATTTAAAGCTAACTCGTTTGTTTCGCATGCAGTTGTAGCTAAATAATGTATATCACAAATATTTGTAGCTAAACCATTTGTTTCGCATGGATTTGAATCTAAGCCTTCTACTTCGCATTGATTTGAAGCTATATCATTTGTTTCGCATGGAATTGAAGCAACCTTGTTTGTTCCTTCTGCTTTTGAAGCTATATCACTTATATCGCAAGTATTTGAAGCTAAATCATACGTGTCGCATAGATTTGAAGCTGAACCTTCTACATCGCATTGGTTTGAAGCTAAATCTTGTGTATCGCATGGATGTGAAGCTAAACCTTCTACATCGCAATGATTTGAAGCTAAATCATGTGTGTCGCCTGGATTTGAAGCTAACTCGTTTGTTTCGCATGCAGTTGTAGCTAAATAATGTATATCACAAGTATTTGCAGCTATACCATTTATTTCGCATGGATTTGAAGCTAAACCTTCTACATCCCATGGATTTGAAGCTGAATCATGTGTTTGGCATGGATTTGAAGCTAAACCTTCTACGTCGCATTGATGTGCAGCTGAATCATGTGTTTCGCATCGATTTGAAGCTAACTCGTTCGTTTCGCCTGCATTTGAATCTACATTACTTATGTCGCTAGTATTTGAAGCTAAATCACGTGTATCGCGTGGATTTTGAAGCTAATTCGTTTGATTAGTCTTCATTTGAAGCTATGTCACTTACACCCCAAGTGTTTGAAGCTATATCATTTGTTTCGCTCAGATTTGAAGCTAAACCTTCTACATCGCATTGATTTGAAGCTAAATCATGTGTTTCGCACGGATGTGAAGCTATCTCGTTTGTTTTGTCTGCATTTGAAGCTGTTTCATTTATATCGCAAGTATTTGAAGCTATCGCGTTTGTTTCGCATGCATTTGAAGCTGTATCCCTTATGTTCGCAAGTATTTGAAGCTAAATCATTCGTTTCGCTTGGATTTGAAGCTAAGCCCTCTACTTCGCATTGATTTGAAGCTAAATCATGTGTTTCGCATGGATTTGAAGCTAACTCGTTTGTTTCGTCTGTATTTGAAGCTATTTCACTTATATCGCGAGTATTTGATGTTAAATCAGTTTTGTCGCATGGATTTGAAGCTAACTCGTTTGTTTCGCCTGCATTTAAATTTACTTCATTTATATCGCAACTATTTGAAGCTAAACCATTTGATTCGCATGGATTTCAAGCTATGCCTTCTACTTGGCATTGAATTGGTGCTAAATCGTGTGTTTCGCTTGGATTTGAAGCTAACTCGTTAGTGTAGAATGCAACTGAAGCTAAATCATGTATATCATAAGTATCTGATCCTAAACAATTTTTTTCGCATGTATATGAAGCTAAACCACGTGTTTCCCACAAATTTGAACCTAAATCATATGTTTCCCATGCAGTTGAAGCTAAATCATGTGTTTCGTATGGATTTGAAGCTAAACATTCTACATCGCATTGATTTGAAGCTAAACCTTCTACATTCTATTGATTTGAAGCTAAACCTTCTTCATCGCATTGATTTGCAGCTAAATCATGTGTTTCGCATGGATTTGAATCTAAGCCTTGTCCTTCGAATTGATTTGAAGCTAAATCATGTGTTTCGCATGGATTTGAAGCTAACTCGTTCGTTGCGCATGCAGTTCAATCTAAATAACGTATATCGCAAGTATTTGAAGCTAAATCATATGTGCCGCATGGATTTGAAGCTAAACCTTCTACATCGCATTGATTTGAAGCTAAATCATTTGTTTCGCATGGATTTGAATCTAAGCCTTGTCCTTAGAATTGATTTGAAGCTAAATGATGTGTTTTGTATGGATTTGAAGCTAACTCGTTTGTTTCGTCTGCATTTGAAGCTATATCACTCATATCGAGAGTATTTGAAGCTGAGTTATTTGTTTCGCTCAGATTTGAAGCTAAACCTTCTACATCGCATTGATTTGAAGCTAAATCATGTGTTTCGCACGGATGTGAAGCTATCTCGTTTGTTTTGTCTGCATTTGAAGCTGTTTCATTTATATCGCAAGTATTTGAAGCTATCTCCTTTGTTTCGCATGCATTTGAAGCTGTATCCCTTATGTTCGCAAGTATTTGAAGCTAAATCATTCGTTTCGCTTGGATTTGAAGCTAAGCATTCTACTTCGCATTGATTTGAAGCTAGATCATGTGTTTCGCATGGAATTGAAGCTACCTCGTTTGTTCCTCCTGCTTTTGAAGCTATATCACTAATATCGCAAGTATTTGAAGCTAAATCATATCTGTCGCATGGATTTGAAGCTGAACCTTCTACATCGCATTGATTTGACGCTAAATCTTGTGTATCGCATGGATTTGAAGCTAAACCTTCCACATCGCATTGATTTGAAGCTAAATCATGTGTTTTGCATGGATTTGAGGCTAACTCGTTTGTTTCGCATGCGGTTGTAGCTATATAATGTATATCATAAGTATTTGCAGCTAAATAATTTGTTTCGCATGGATTTGAAGTTAAACCTTCTACATCGCATTGATTTGAAGCTAAATCTTGTGTATCGCATGGATGTGAAGCTAAACCTTCTACATCGCAATGATTTGAAGCTAAATCATGTGTGTCGCATGGATTTGAAGCTAACTCGTTTGTTTCCCCTGCATTTGAAGCTATATCACTTATATAACAAGTATCTGATGCTAAATCATTTGTTTCGCATGGATTTGAAGCTAACTCGTTAGTTTCGCATGCAGTTGTAGCTAAATAACGTATATCACAAGTATTTGTAGCTAAACCATTTGTGTCGCATGGATTTGAAGCTAAGCCTTCTACTTCGCATTGATTTGAAGCTAAATCATTTGTTTCGCATGGAATTGAAGCTACCTCGTTTGTTCCTCCTGCTTTTGAAGCTATATCACTTATATCGCATGGATTTGAAGCTGAACCTACTACGTCGCATTGATTTGAAGCTAAATCTTGTGTATCGCATGGATTTGAAGCAAACCATCTACATCCCATGGATTTGAATCTAAATCATGCTTTTGGCATGGATTTGAAGCTAAACCTTCTACATCGCATTGATTTGCAGCTGAATCATGTGTTTCGCTTGAATTTGAAGCTAAACCTTCTACATCGCATTGATTTGAAGCTAAATCGTATGTTTCGCATGGATTTGAAGCTAACTCGTTCGTTTCGCATGCAGTTGTAGCTAAATAATGTATATTACAAGTATTTGTAGCTAAACCATTTGTTTCGCATGGATTTGAAGCTAAACCTTCTACATCGCATTGATTTGCAGCTAAATCATGTGTTTCGCATGGACTTGAAGCTAACTCGTTTGTGTCACATGCAGCTGAAGCTATATCACTTATTTCCGAAGTGTTTGAAGCTCAATCGTTTGTTCCGCGTGGATTTGAAGCTAAACCTTCTACATCGTATTGATTTGATGCTAAATCATTTGTTTCGCATGGATTTGAAGCTAAACCTTCTACATCGCATTGATTTGCAGCTAAATCATGTGTTTCGCATGGACTTGAAGCTAACTCGTTTGTGTCACATGCAGCTGAAGCTATATCACCTATTTCCGAAGTGTTTGAAGCTCAATCGTTTGTTCCGCGTGGATATGAAGCTAAACCTTCTACATAGAATTGATTTGAACCCTAATCATGTGTTTTGCATGGATTTGAAGCTAACTCGTTTGTTTCCCCAGCATTTGAAGCTGTATCACTTATATCGCAAGTATCTGACGCTAAATCATTTGTGTCGCATGGATTTGAAGCTAAACCTTCTACATTGCATTGATTGGAAGCTAAATTATGTGTTTCGCATGGAGTTGAAGCTAACTCGTTTGTTTCCCCTGCATTTGAAGCTATATCACTTATATCGCAAGTATCTGACGCTAAATCATTTGTTTCGCATGGATTTGAAGCTAAACCTCTACATCGCATTGATTTGCAGCTGAATCATGTGTTTCGCTTGGATTTGAAGCTAAACCTTCTACATCGCATTGATTTGAAGCTAAATCGTGTGTTTCGCATGGATTTGAAGATAACTCGTTCGTTTCGCATGCAGTTGTAGTTAAATAATGTATATCACAAGTATTTGTAGCTAAACAATTTGTTTCCCATGAATTTGAAGCTAAGCCTTCTACTTCGCATTGATTTGAAGCTAAATCATTTGTTTCGCATGGATTTGAAGCTATCTCGTTCGTTTCGCCTGTATTTGAAGCTAGATCACTTATTTCGCAAGTATTTGAAGCTAAATCATGTGTTTCGTTTGGATTTGAAGCAACGCCTTCTCCTTCGCATTGATTTGAAACGAAATCATTTGTTTCGCATGGAATTGAAGCCACATCGTTTGTTCCTCCAGCTTTTGAAGCTAGATCACTTATATCGCAAGTATTTGAAGCTAAATCATATGTGACGTATGGATTTGAAGCTGAACCTTCTACATCGCATTGATTTGCAGCTTAATCCTGTGCATTGCATGGATTTGAAGCTAACTCGATTGTTTCCCCTGCATTTGAAGCTATATCACTTATGTCGCAAGTATCTGACGCTAAATCATTTGTTTCGCATGGATTTGAAGCAAAACCTCTACATCGCATTGATTTGCAGCTGAATCATGTGTTTCGCTTGGATTTGAAGCTAAACCTTCTACATCGCATTGATTTGAAGCTAAATCGTGTGTTTCGCATGGATTTGAAGATAACTCGTTCGTTTCGCATGCAGTTGTAGCTAAATAATGTATATCACAAGTATTTGTAGCTAAACAATTTATTTCCCATGAATTTGAAGCTAAGCCTTCTACTTCGCATTGATTTGAAGCTAAATCACTTGTTTCGCATGGATTTGAAGCTAACACGTTCGTTTCGCCTGTATTTGAAGCTAGATCACTTATTTCGCAAGTATTTGAAGCTAAATCATGTGTTTCGTTTGGATTTGAAGCAACGCCTTCTACTTCGCATTGATTTGAAACGAAATCATTTGTTTCGCATGGAATTGAAGCCACCTCGTTTGTTCCTCCAGCTTTTGAAGCTAGATCACTTATATCGCAAGTATTTGAAGCTAAATCATATGTGACGCATGGATTTGAAGCTGAACCTTCTACATCGCATTGATTTGAAGCTAAATCTTGTGTGTCGCATGGATTTGAAGCTAAACCTTCTACATCGCATTGATTTGCAGCTAAATCATGTGTTTCGCATGGATTTGACGCTAACTCGTTCGTTTCGCCTGCAGTTGAATCTACATTACTTATATCGCTAATATTTGAAGCTAAATCATGTGTATCGCGTGGATTTTGAAGCTAACTCGTTTGGTTAGTCTTCATTTGAAGCTATATCACTTACACCCTAAGTGTTTGAAGCTATATCATTTGTTTCGCATGGATTTGAAGCTAACTCGTTCGTTTCGCCTGTATTTGAAGCTAGATCACTTATATCGCAGGTATTTGAAGCTAAATCATGTGTTTCGTTTGGATTTGAAGCAACGCCTTCTACTTCGCATTGATTTGAAACTAAATCATTTGTTTCGCATGGAATTGAAGCCACCTCGTTTGTTCCTCCAGCTTTTGAAGCTAGATCACTTATATCGCAAGTATTTGAAGCTAAATCATGTGTTTCGCTTGGATTTGAAGCCAAACCTTCTACATCGCATTGATTTAAAGCTAAATCTTGTGTATCGCATGGATTTGAAGCTAAACCTTCTACATCGCATAGATTTGCAGCTAAATCATGTGTTTCGCATGGATTTGACGCTAACTCGTTCGTTTCGCCTGCAGTTGAATCTACATTACTTATATCGCTAATATTTGAAGCTAAATCATGTGTATCGCTTGGATTTTGAAGCTAACTCGTTTGATTAGTCTTCATTTGAAGCTATATCACTTACACCCCAAGTGTTTGAAGCTATATCATTTGTTTCGCATGGATTTGAAGCTAAACCTTCTTCATCGCATTGATTTGCAGCTAAATAATGTGTTTCGCATGGATTTGAAGCTAAACCTTCTACATCGCATTGATTTGCAGCTAAATAATGTGTTTCGCGTGGATTTGAAGGTAAACCTTCTACATCCCATGGATTTGAAGCTAAATCATGTGTTTGGCATGGATTTCCAGCTAAAGCTTCTGCATCGCATTGATTTGCAGCTGAATCATGTGTCTCGCATGGATTTGAAGCTGACTCGTTCGTTTCGCCTGTATTTGAAGCTAGATCACTTATATCGCAAGTATTTGAAGCTAAATCATGTGTATCGCGTGGATTTTGAAGCTAAACCTTCTACATCACATTGATTTGCAGCTAAATCATGTGTTTCGCATGGTTTTGAAGCTAACTCGTTCGTTTCGCCTGCAGTTGAATTTACATCACTTGTATCGGAAGTATTTGAAGCTAAATCATGTGTATCGCGTGGAATTGAAGCCACCTTGTTTGTTCCTCCAGCTTTTGAAGCTATATCACTTATATCGCAAGTATTTGAAGCTAAATCATATGTGACGCATGGATTTGAAGCTAAACCTTCTACATCGCATAGATTTGCAGCTAAATCATGTGTTTCGCATGGATTTGACGCTAACTCGTTCGTTTCGCCTGCAGTTGAATCTACATTACTTATATCGCTAATATTTGAAGCTAAATCATGTGTATCGCGTGGATTTTGAAGCTAACTCGTTTGATTAGTCTTCATTTGAAGCTATATCACTTACACCCCAAGTGTTTGAAGCTATATCATTTGTTTCGCATGGATTTGAAGCTAAACCTTCTTCATCGCATTGATTTGCAGCTAAATCATGTGTTTTGCATGGATTTGAAGCTAAGCCTTCTACTTCGCATTCATTTGAAGCTAAATCATTTGTTTCGCATGGATTTGAATCTAAGCCTTCTCCTTCGAATTGATTTGAATCTAAATCATGTGTTTCGTATGGATTTGAAGCTAAACCTTCTTCATCGCATTGATTTGAAGCTAAACCTTCTATATTCTATTGATTTGAAGCTAAACCTTCTTCATCGCATTGATTTGCAGCTAAATCATGTGTTTCGCATGGATTTGAAGCTAACTCGTTCGTTGCGCATGCAGTTCAATCTAAATAACGTATATCACAAGTATTTGAAGCTAAACCATTTGATTCGCATGGATTTGAAGCTAAGCCTTCTACTTCGCATTAATTGGAAGTTAAATCACGTGTTTTGCATGGATTTGAAGCTAAACCTTCTACATCGCATTGATTTGAAGCTAAATCATGTGTTTCGCATGCAGTTGAAGCTAAATCATGTCTTTAACAAGTATTTGAAGATGAACCATTTGAATCGCATTGATTTGAACCCGAGCCTTCTACTTCGCACTGATTTGCAGCTAAATAATGTGTTTCGCATGGATTTGAAGCTAAACCTTCTACATCGCATTGATTTGCAGCTAAATAATGTGTTTCGCGTGGATTTGAAGGTAAACCTTCTACATCCCATGGATTTGAAGCTAAATCATGTGTTTGGCATGGATTTCCAGCTAAAGCTTCTGCATCGCATTGATTTGCAGCTGAATCATGTGTCTCGCATAGATTTGAAGCTGACTCGTTCGTTTCGCCTGTATTTGAAGCTAGATCACTTATATCGCAAGTATTTGAAGCTAAATCATGTGTATCGCGTGGATTTTGAAGCTAACTCGTTCGATTAGTCTGCATTTGAAGCTATATCACTTCTACGCCAATTGTTTGAAGCTAAATCATATGTTTCGCGTGGATTTGAAGCTAAACCTTCTACATCGCACTGATTTGAAGCTAAATCATGTGTCTCGCATGGAATTGAAGCTACCTCGTTTGTTCCTACAGTATTTGAAGCTATATCACTTATATCGCAAGTATTTGAAGCTAAATCATATGTGCCGCATGGATTTGAAGCTGAACCTACTACATCGCATTGATTTGAAGCTAAATCTTGTGTATCGCATGGATTTGAAGCTAAGCGTTGTCCTTCGAATTGATTTGAAGCTAAATCATGTGTTTCGTATGGATTTGAAGCTAAACCTTCTACATCGCATTGATTTGTAGCTAAACCTTCTACATTCTATTGATTTGAAGCTACGCCTTCTACTTCGCATTGATTTGAAGCTAAATCATTTGTTTCGCATGGAATTGAAGCTACCTCGTTTGTTCCTCCAGTATTTGAAGCTATTTCACTTATATCGCATGGATTTGAAGCTGAACCTACTATATCGCATTGATTTGAAGCTAAATCTTGTGTATCGCATTGATTTGAAGAAAACTATCTACATCGCATTGACTTGATGCTTAATCATTTGTTTCGCATGGATTTGATGCTAACTCGTTTGTTTCGTATGCAGTTGTAGCTAAATAATGTATATCACAAGTATTTGTAGCTAAACAATTTGTTTCCCATGAATTTGAAGCTAAGCCTTCTACTTCGCATTGATTTGAAGCTAAATCATTTGTTTCGCATGGATTTGAAGCTAACTCGTTCGTTTCGCCTGTATTTGAAACTAGATCACTTATATCGCAAGTATTTGAAGCTAAATCATGTGTTTCGTTTGGATTTGAAGCAACGCCTTCTACTTCGCATTGATTTGAAACTAAATCATTTGTTTCGCATGGAATTGAAGCCACCTCGTTTGTTCCTCCAGCTTTTGAAGCTAGATCACTTATATCGCAAGTATTTGAAGCTAAATCATGTGTTTCGTTTGGATTGAGTTGAAGCTAAATTATGTATATCACCAGTATTTGAATCTAAGCCATATCTTTTGCGTGCATTTGAAGCTATTTCATTTATATCGCAATTATCTGAAGATAAATCAATTGTTTCTCATGTATTTGAAACTATGCCTTCTACTTCGCATTGATTTAAAGCTAAATCATGTGATTCGCATGGATTTGAAGCTAACTCGTTTGTTACGCGTGCTGTTGATGCTAAATCATGTATATCACAAGTATTTGGAGCTAAACCATTTGTTTCGCATGAATTTGAGGCTTAGGCTTTTACTTCTCATTGACTTGAATCTAAATCATGTGTTTCGCATTGATTTGCAGCTAAATCATGTGTTTTGCATGGATTTGAAGCTAAGCCTTCTACTTGGCATTCATTTGAAGCTAAATCATTTGTTTCGCATGGATTTGAATCTAAGCCTTGTCCTTCGAATTGATTTGAATCTAAATCATGTGTTTCGTATGGATTTGAAGCTAAACCTTCTACATCGCATTGATTTGAAGCTAAACCTTCTATATTCTATTGATTTGAAGCTAAACCTTCTTCATCGCATTGATTTGCAGCTAAATCATGTGTTTCGCATGGATTTGAAGCTAACTCGTTCGTTGCGCATGCAGTTCAATCTAAATAACGTATATCACAAGTATTTGAAGCTAAACCATTTGATTCGCATGGATTTGAAGCTAAGCCTTCTACTTCGTATTAATTGGAAGTTAAATCACGTGTTTTGCATGGATTTGAAGCTAAACCTTCTACATCGCATTGATTTGAAGCTAAATCATGCTTTTCGCATGCAGTTGAAGCTAAATCATGTCTTTAACAAGTATTTGAAGATGAACCATTTGAATCGCATTGATTTGAACCCGAGCCTTCTACTTCGCACTGATTTGCAGCTAAATAATGTGTTTCGCATGGATTTGAAGCTAAACCTTCTACATCGCATTGATTTGCAGCTAAATAATGTGTTTCGCATGGATTTGAAGCTAAACCTTCTACATCCCATGGACTTGAAGCTAAATCATGTGTTTGGCATGGATTTCCAGCTAAAGCTTCTGCATCGCATTGATTTGCAGCTGAATCATGTGTTTCGTATGGATTTGAAGCTAAACCTTCTACATCGCATTGATTTGAAGCTAAACCTTCTATATTCTATTGATTTGAAGCTAAACCTTCTTCATCGCATTGATTTGCAGCTAAATCATGTGTTTCGCATGGATTTGAAGCTAACTCGTTCGTTGCGCATGCAGTTCAATCTAAATAACGTATATGACAAGTATTTGTGGCTAAACCATTTGTTTCGCATGGATTTGAATCTAAGGCTTGTACTTCGACTTGATTTGAAGCTAAATCATGTGTTTCGCATGGATTTGAAGCTAAACCTTCTACATGCATTGTTTTGCAGCTTATTCATGTGTTTTGCATGGATTTGAAGTTAACTCGTTTGTTTCCCCTGCAATTGATGCTATATCACTTATATAACAAGCATCTGATGCTAAATCATTTGTTTCGCATGGATTTGAAGCTAAACCTTCTACATCGCATTGATTTGCAGCCAAATCATGTGTTCCGCATGGACTTGAAGCTAACTCGTTTGTTTCGCATGCAGATGAAGCTATATCACATATATCCGATGTGTTTGAAGCTCAATCGTTTGTTCCGCATGGATTTGAAGCTAATCCTTCTACTTCGCATTGATTTGGAGCTACGTCACGTGTATCGCATGGAATTGAAGCTATCTCGTTTGGTCCTCCAGGTTTTGAAGCTATATCACTTATATCCCAAGTATTTGAAACTAAATCATATGTGTCGCATGGATTTGAAACTGAACCTTCTACATGGCATTGATTTGAAGCTAAATCATATGATTCGCCTGGATTTGAAGCTAACACGTTTGTTTCGCCTCCATTTGAAGCTAAATCATACGTTTCGCTTGGATTTGAATCGAACTCGTTTGTTTTGCCTGCATTTGAAGCTATATCACTTGTATCACAATCATCTGAAGATAAATCATTTGTTTCTCATGTATTTGATGCTAAGACTTCTACTTCGCATTGATTTGAAGCTAAATCATGTGTTCCGCATGGATTTCAAGTTAACTCGTTTGTTTCGTATGCAGTTCAAGCTAAATCATGTATATCACAACTATATGAAGGTAAACCGTTTGTTTCGCATGGATTTGAAGCTAAACCTTCTACTTCGCATTTATTTGAAACTAAATCATGTATTTCGCATGCATTTGAATCTAACTCGATTGTTTCGCGTGCATTTGAAGCTATAGCACATATATCGCAATTATCTGAACATAAATCATTTGTTTCTCGTGTATGTGAAGCTAAGCCTTCTACTTCGCATTGATTTGAAGCTGAATCATGTGTTTCGCATGGATATGAACCTCACTCGTTTGTTCCGCCTGCACTTGAAGCTAAATCATGTATATCACAAGTATTTGAAGCTAAGCCACTTGTTTCGCTTGAACTCGAATATAAGCCTTTTACGTCGCATTGATATGAAGCTAACTGGATTGTTTCGCCTGCATTTGAAGCCATATCACTTATATTCCTAAGTATTTGAAGCTAAATCATTAGTGTCGCATGGATTTGAAGCTAAGCCTTCTACTTCGCAATGATTTGAAGAAAAATCACGTGTTTCGCATGGATTTGAAGCTAACTCGTTTGTTTCGCATGCAGTTGAAGCTAAATCATGTATATCACAAGTATTTGAAGCAGCACCATTTGTTTCGCATGAATATTAAGCTAAACAATGTGTTTCGCATGAATTTGAAGCTAAATGATGTGTTTCGCATGGATTTGTAGCTAACTCTTTTGATTCGCCTGCATTTGAAGATAACTCATGTATATCACAAGTATTTGAAGCTAAACCATTCGATTCGCATAGATTTGAAGCTAAGCCTTCTACTTCGCATTGATTTGAAGTTAAATCATGTGTTTCGCATGCATTTGAAGCTAAACCTTCTATTCCGCATTGATTTGAAGCTAAGTCATGTGCTTCGCATGAATTTGAAGCTAACTCGTTTGTTTCGCATGCATTTGAATCCTACATCAATTACGTCGCAAGTATGTGAAGCTAAATCATTTGTTTCGCATGGATTTGAAGCTAAACCTTCCCCTTCGCATTGTATCGAAGCCAAATCATGTGTTTCGTATGCATTTGAAGTTTAATCATGTGTTTCGCATGGATTTGACGCTAACTCGTTTGTTTCGCATGCATTTGAATCCTATATCAATTACGTCGCAAGTATGTGAAGCTAAATCATTTGTTTCGCATGGATTGGAAGCTAAACCTTCCACTTCGCATTGTATCGAAGCCAAATCATGTGTTTCGTATGCATTTGAAGTTTAATCATGTGCTTCGCATGAATTTGAAACTAACTCGTCTGTTTCGCATGCAGTTGAACCTAAATGATTTATATCGCAAGTATTTGAAGCTAAATCGTTTGTTTCGAATGGATGTGAAGCTAGTTATTCTACTTCACATTGATTTGAAGCTAAATCATGTGTTTTGCATGAATGTGAAGGTAACTCGTTTGTGTTGCATGCATTTGAAGCTATATCATTTATATCGCAAGCATTTGAAGCTAAACCATTTGTTCCTCATGTATTTGAAGCTAAGCCTTCCACTTCGCATATTTTGAAGCTAAATCATGTAATTCGCATGGATTTGAATCTAACTCGATTGTTTCCTGTGCATTTGATGCTATATCACATATATCGCAATTATCTGAAGATAAACCATTTGTTTCGCATGTATTTGAAGCTAAACCATCTACTTCGCATTGATTTGAAACTAAATAATGTATTTCGCATACATTTGAAGCTAACACGTTTGTGTCGTATGCAGTTGAAGCTTAATCATGTATATCACAAGTATTTGAAGCTAAGGAATTTGTTTCTCATGGATTTGAAGATAAACCTTCTATTTCGAATTGATTTGCAGCTAACTCGATCGTTTCGCATGCACTTGAAGCTATATCACTTATATTCCCATATCTGTAGATAAATCATTTGTTTTTCATGTATTTGAAGCTAAGCCTTCCACTTCGCATTGATTTGTAGCTAAATCATTCGTTTCGCTTGGATTTGAAGCCAACTCGTTTATTTCGCATGCAGTTGAAGCTAAATCATGTATATCACAAGTATTTCAAGCTGCACCATTTGTTTCGAATGAATATTAAGCCAAACCATGTGTTTCGCATCAATATTAGTCTAAACCATGTGCTTCGCATGAATTTGAAGCTAAATCATGTATTTCGCTTGGATTTGAAGCTAACTAGTTTGCTTGGCATGCAGTTCAAGCTAAATCATCTATATCACAAGTATTAGAAGCTAAACTATTTGTTTCGCATTTATTTGGAGCTAAGCCTTCTACTTCGCATTGACTTGAAACTAAGTAATGTGTTTCCTTTAGATTTGATGCTAACGCGTTTGCTTCGCATGCTCTTGAAGCTAATTAATGTATATCACAAGTATTTGAAGCAGAATCATTTGTTTCGCACGAATATTAAGCTGAACCATGTGTTTCGCATGAATTTGAATCTAAATCATGTGTATCGCTTGGATTTGAAGCTAACTCGTTTGTTTCGCAAGCAGTTGAAAATATATCACTTATATTCGCAAGTATTTGAAGCCAAATCATACGTTTTGCATGGATTTGAAGCTAAGCCTTCTACTTCGCATGGATTTGAATCTAAATCATGTATTTTGCATGGATTTGTAGCTAACTCGTTTGTTTCGCATGCAGTTGAAGCTATATCATGTATATCACAAGTATTTGAAGCTAAAACATTTGTTTCGCATTGATTTGAAACTAAGCCTTCTACTTCGCATTGATGTGAAGCTAAGTCATGTGTTTCTCATGGATTTGAAGCTATTTCGTTTGTTTCGCCTGCATTTGAAGCTATATCATTTATATCGCAAGTATTTGAAGCTAAACCATCTGTTCCTCATGCATTTGGAGCTAAGCCTTCCACTTCGCATTTTTTGAAGCTAAATCATGTAATTCGCATGGATTTGAATCAAACTCGATTGTTTCGTGTGCATTTGATGCTATATCACATATATCGCAATTATCTCAAGACTAACCATTTGTTTCGCATGGATTTGAAGCTAAACCATCTACTTCGCATTTATTTGAACTAAATCATGTATTTCGCATGGATTTGAATCTAACTCGATTGTTTCGCGTGCATTTGAAGCTATATCACATATATCGCAATTCCAGAGATAAATCATTTGTTTCTGATGTATTTGAAGCTAAGCCTTCTACTTCGCATTGATTTGAAGCTAAATCATGTGTTTCGCTTGGATTTGAAGCTAACTCGTTTGTTTCGCATGCAGTTGATGCTACATCATGTTTATCACAAGTATTTGATGCTAAACCATTTGTTTCGCATGGATTCGAAGAAAAAACATCTACTTCGCATTCATTTGAAGCTAAATCATGTGTTTCGCATGGATTTGAAGCTAACTAGTTTGTTTCGCCTGCATTTGAAGCTTAATCATGTATATCACAAGTATTTGAAGCTAAGGCATTTGTTTGTCATGGATTTGAAGATAAACGTTCTATTTCGCATTGATTTGCAGCTAACTCGATCGTTTCGCATGCACTTGAAGCTATATCACTTATATTCCCATATCTGAAGATAAATCATTTGTTTTTCATGTATTTGAAGCTAAGCCTTCCACTTCGCATTGATTTGTAGCTAAATCATTCGTTTCGCATGGACATTCTACTTCGGATGGATTTGAAGCTAAATCATGTATTTCGCTTGGATTTGAAGCTAACTCGCTTGCTTGGCATGCACTTGAAACTAAATCATCTATATCACAAGTATTAGAAGCTAAACTATTTGTTTCGCATTTATTTGGAGCTAAGCCTTCTACTTCGCATTGACTTGAAATTAAATGACGTGTTCGCTTTGGATTTGAAGCTAACTCGTTTGTTTCGCAAGCTGTTGAAGCTAAATCATGTATATCACAAGTATTTGAAGCAGCACCATTTGTTTCGCATGAATATTAAGCTAAACCATGTGTTTCGCATTGATTTGCAGCTAAGCCTTCTACTTCGCATTGACTTGAAACTAAGTGATGTGTTTCCTTTAGATTTGATGCTAACGCGTTTGCTTCGCATGCTCTTGAAGCTAATTAATGTATATCACAAGTATTTGAACGTAAACCATTTGTTTCGCATGGATTCGAAGAAAAAACATCTACTTCGCATTCATTTGAAGCTAAATCATGTGTTTCGCATGGATTTGAAGCTAACTCGTTTGTTTCGCCTGCATTTGAAGCTTAATCATGTATATCACAAGTATTTGAAGCTAAGACATTTGTTTCTCATGGATCTGAAGCTAAGGCTTCTACTTTGCATTGATTTGAAGCTATATTATGTGTTTCGTTTGATTTGAACCTAACTCGTTTGTTTCGCATGCCGTTGAAGCTAAATAATGTATAAAACAAGTATTTGAAGCTAAATCCTTCTACTTCGCATGGATTTGAATCTAAATCATGTATTTTGCATGGATTTGTAGCTAACTCGTTTGTTTCGCATGAAGTTGAAGCTAAATCATGTATATCACAAGTATTTGAAGCTAAACCAATTGTTTCGCATTGATTTGAAACTAAGCCTTCTACTTCGCATTGATGTGAAGCTAAGTCATGTGTTTCTCATGGATTTGAAACTATCTCGTTTGTTTCGCCTGCATTTGAAGCTATATCATTTATATCGCAAGTATTTGAAGCTAAACCATCTGTTCCTAATGTATTTGAAGCTAAGCCTTCCACTTCGCATTTTTTGAAGCTAAATCATGTAATTCGCATGGATTTGAATCAAACTCGATTGTTTCGTGTGCATTTGATGCTATATCACATATATCGCAATTATCTCAAGACTAACCATTTGTTTCGCATGGATTTGAAGATAAGTCTTTTACTTCGCTTTGATTAGAAGCTAAACCATTTGTTTCGCATGGATTTGAAGCTAAACCATCTACTTCGCATTTATTTGAACTAAATCATGTATTTCGCATGGATTTGAATCTAACTCGTTTGTTTCAACTGCATTTTAAGCTAACCCACATATATCGCAGGTATTTGAACATAAACCATTTGTTTCTCATGGATTCGGAGATCGGCCTTCTTCATCGCATTCATTTGAAGCTAAATCATGTGTTTCGCATGGATTTGATGCTAACTCGTTTGTTTCGCATGCAGTTGATGCTACATCATGTTTATCACAAGTATTTGATGCGAAACCATTTGTTTCGCATGGATTCGAAGAAAAAACATCTACTTCGCATTCATTTGAAGCTAAATCATGTGTTTCGCATGGATTTGAAGCTAACTAGTTTGTTTCGCCTGCATTTGAAGCTTAATCATGTATATCACAAGTATTTGAAGCTAAGGCATTTGGTTGTCATGGATTTGAAGATAAACATTCTATTTCGCATTGATTTGCAGCTAACTCGATCGTTTCGCATGCACTTGAAGCTATATCACTTATATTCCCATATCTGAAGATAAATTATTTGTTTTTCATGTATTTGAAGCTAAGCCTTCCACTTCGCATTGATTTGTAGCTAAATCATTCGTTTCGCATGGACATTCTACTTCGGATGGATTTGAAGCTATATCATGTATTTCGCTTGGATTTGAAGCTAACTCGTTTGCTTGGCAAGCTGTTGAAGCTAAATCATGTATAACACAAGTATTTGAAGCAGCAACATTTGTTTCGCATGAATTTTAAGCTAAACCATGTGTTTCGCATTGATTTGCAGCTAAGCCTTCTACTTCGCATTGACTTGAAACTAAGTGATGTGTTTCCTTTAGATTTGATGCTAACGCGTTTGCTTCGCATGCTCTTGAAGCTAATTAATGTATATCACAAGTATTTGAACGTAAACCATTTGTTTCGCATGGATTCGAAGAAAAAACATCTACTTCCCATTCATTTGAAGCTAAATCATGTGTTTCGCTTGGATTTGAAGCCAACTCGTTTGTTTCGCATGCAGTTGATGCTACATCATGTTTATCACAAGTATTTGATGCTAAACCATTTGTTTCGCATGGATTCGAAGAAAAAACATCTACTTCGCATTCATTTGAAGCTAAATCATGTGTTTCGCATGGATTTGAAGCTAACTCGTTTGTTTCGCCTGCATTTGAAGCTTAATCATGTATATCACAAGTATTTGAAGCTAAGGCATTTGTTTCTCATGGATTTGAAGATAAACCTTCTATTTCGAATTGATTTGCAGCTAACTCGATCGTTTCGCATGCACTTGAAGCTATATCACTTATATTCCCATATCTGTAGATAAATCATTTGTTTTTCATGTATTTGAAGCTAAGCCTTCCACTTCGCATTGATTTGTAGCTAAATCATTCGTTTCGCTTGGATTTGAAGCCAACTCGTTTATTTCGCATGCAGTTGAAGCTAAATCATGTATATCACAAGTATTTCAAGCTGAACCATTTGTTTCGAATGAATATTAAGCCAAACCATGTGTTTCGCATCAATATTAGTCTAAACCATGTGCTTCGCATGAATTTGAAGCTAAATCATGTATTTCGCTTGGATTTGAAGCTAACTAGTTTGCTTGGCATGCAGTTGAAGCTAAATCATCTATATCACAAGTATTAGAAGCTAAACTATTTGTTTCGCATTTATTTGGAGCTAAGCCTTCTAGTTCGCATTGACTTGAAACTAAGTAATGTGTTTCCTTTAGATTTGATGCTAACGCGTTTGCTTCGCATGCTCTTGAAGCTAATTAATGTATATCACAAGTATTTGAAGCTGAATCATTTGTTTCGCACGAATATTAAGCTGAACCATGTGTTTCGCATGAATTTGAATCTAAATCATGTGTATCGCTTGGATTTGAAGCTAACTCGTTTGTTTCGCAAGCAGTTGAAAATATATCACTTATATTCGCAAGTATTTGAAGCCAAATCATACGTTTTGCATGGATTTGAAACTAAGCCTTCTACTTCGCATGGATTTGAATCTAAATCATGTATTTTGCATGGATTTGTAGCTAACTCGTTTGTTTCGCATGCAGTTGAAGCTATATCATGTATATCACAAGTATTTGAAGCTAAAACATTTGTTTCGCATTGATTTGAAACTAAACCTTCTACTTCGCATTGATGTGAAGCTAAGTCATGTGTTTCTCATGGATTTGAAGCTATTTCGTTTGTTTCGCCTGCATTTGAAGCTATATCATTTATATCTCAAGTATTTGAAGCTAAACCATCTGTTCCTCATGCATTTGAAGCTAAGCCTTCCACTTCGCATTTTTTGAAGCTAAATCATGTAATTCGCATGGATTTGAATCAAACTCGATTGTTTCGCGTGCATTTGAAGCTATATCACATATATCGCAATTCCAGAGATAAATCATGTGTTTCTGATGTATTTGAAGCTAAGCCTTCTACTTCGCATTGATTTGAAGCTAAATCATGTGTTTCGCTTGAATTTTAAGCTAAATCATGTGCTTCGCATGGAATTGAAGCTAACTGGTTTGATTCGCCTTCATTTGAAGCTGTATCACTTATATAGCAAGTATCTGATGCTAAATTATTTGTTTCACATGGATTGGAAGCTAAACCTTCTTCATCGCATTGTTTTGTAGCTAAATCTTGTGCTTCGCTTGAATTTGAAGCTAACTCGTTTGTGTTGACTGTATTTGAAGCTACTTCATTTATATCGCAAGTATTTGAAGCCGAACCATTTATTTTGCATGGATTTGAAGCTAATCCTTCTACTAGGAATTGATTTGAAACTAAATCAAATCTTGTGTTTCGCTTGGATTTGAAGCTAGCTCGTTTGTGTTGACTGTATTTGAAGCTACTTCATTTATATCGCAAGTATTTGAAGCTGAACCATTTGTTTTGCATGGATTTGAAGCAAACCCGTTTGTTTCGACTTCATGTGCAGCTATATCACTAATATCGAGAGTATTTGAAGCTAAATCATTTGTTTCGCACGGATGTGAACCTAACTCGTTTGTTTTGTCTGCATTTGAAACTGTTTCAATTATATTGCAAGTATTTGAAGCTAGCTCGTTTGTTTCGCATGCATTTGAAGCTGTGTCCCTTACAATCGCAAGTATTTGTAGCTAAATCATTCGTTTCGCATGGATTTGAGCTAAACCCTCTACTTCGCATTGATTTGAAGCTAAATCATATGTTTCGCTTGGATTTGAAGCTAACTCGATTGTTTCGCATGCAGTTGATGCTAAATCACGTATATCACAAATATCTGAACTTAAATCATTTGTTTCGCACGAATTTGAAGCTAAGCCTTCTACTACGCATTGATTTGAAGTTAAATCATGTGTTTCGCTTGGATTTGAAGCTGACTCGTTTGCTTCGCATGCAGTTGAAGCTAAATCATGTATACAAGAAGTATTTGAAGCTAAATCGTGTATTTTGCTTGGATTTGAAACTACCTCGTTTGTTTCGCATGCATTTGCAGTTATATCACTTATATTTACAAGTATCTGAACTTAAATCATTTGTTTCGCACGAATTTGAAGCTAAGCCTTCTACTTCGCATGGATTTGAAGCTAAATCATGTGTGTTCACATAGATTTGAAGCTAACACGTTTGTTTCTCCTGCATTTGAATCTATATCACTTATATCGCAAGTATCTGAACCTAAATCATATGTTTCGCATGGATTTGAAGCTAAACGTTTCACATCGCATTGATTTGCAGCTAAATCATGTGTTTCGCATGGATTTGAAGCTATTTCTTCTACTTCGCATTGATTTGAAGCTAAGTCATGTGTATCGCATGGATTTTGAAGCTAACTCGCTTGATTCGTCTCCATTTGAAGCCACGTCACTTATATTCGCCAGTATTGGAGGCTAAATCATTTGTTTCGCATTGATTTGATGCATGCTTCCTACTTCGCATTAATTTGAAGCTAAAACATGTGTTTCGCATGGATTTGGATCTAAATCATGTGTTTCACATGGATTTGAAGCTAACGCGTTTGTTTCGCCTGCATTTGAAGCTATATCATTTATATCGCAAGTATTTGAAGTTAAACCATTTGTTTCGCATGAATTTGAAGCTAAACCTTGTGTTTCGCAACAAGTTGAAGCTAAATCATGTGTTTGGCATGGATTTGAATCTAACTCGTTTTCTTCGCCTTCCGTTCAAGTTATGTCACTTATATCCCACAGCAATTGAAGCTAAATCATTTGTTTCGCATGGATTTGGAGCTAAATCACGTGCGTTGCATGAATTTGAAGCGAAACCATGTGTTTCGCACGCATTTGAAGTTTAATCGTGTGTTTTGGCATGGATTTGAAGCTAGCTCGTTTGTTTCGCCTGCATTTGATGCTATATCACTAATATCGCAAGTATCTGAATCTAAATCATTTGTTTCGCGTAGATATGAAACTAAACATTCTACATCGCATTGATTTGATACTGAACCATCTACAACGCGTAAAATTGAATCTGTATCGTGTCTTTCACTTGGATTTGATGCTGACTCGTTTGTTTTGACTGCATTTGAAGCTATATCAGTTATGTCGCAAGTATTTGATGGTAAATCATGTGTTTCGCATGGATTTGAAGCTAAGTCGTTTGTTTCGAAAGAAGTTGAAGCTAAATCATGTTTAACACAAGTATCGGAATCTAAACCATTTGTTTCGCAAGAATATGAATCTAAACCATGTGTTTCGCATGAATTTGAAGCTAGATCATATGTTTCGCATGGATTTGAAGCTAACTCGTATGTTTCGCCTGCATTTGAATCTATATCATTTATATCGCAAGTATCTGTAGCTAAATCATTTGTTTCTCATGGATTTGAAGTTAAACCATCTACATCGCATTGATTTGAAACTAAATCAATTGTTTGGCTTGGATTTGAAGCTAACTCGTTTGTTCGGCATTCAGTTGAATCTGATTCATGTATATCACAAGTATTTGAAGCTAAACCAAAAGTGTCGCATGGATATGAAGCTATGCCTTCGTCTTCGCATTGATTTGAAGCTAAATTATGTGTTTCGCTTGTATTTGAAGCTAACTCGTTTGTTTCAGTTGGAGTTGAAGCTAAATCATGTAAATCACAAGTATTTGAAGCTAAACCATTTGATTCGCATGGATTTGTAGCTAAGACTTCTACTTCGCATTGATTTCAAGATAAATCATGTGTATTCGCATGATTTTGAAGCTAACTCGTTTGTTTCGCCTGCATTTGAAGCTAAATCATGTCTTTCGCATGGATTTTGAAACGAACTCGTTTGTTTCACCTGCATTTGAAGCTATATCATTTATATCGCAAGTATTTGAAGCTAAATCATTTGTTTCGCGCGGAATTGAAGCTGGACCTTCTACATCGCATTGATTTGAAGCTAGATCATGTGTTTCGCTTGGATTGAAGCTAAATCATGTGTTTCTCATGGATTTGAAGATAACTCGTTTGTTTCCCCTGCATTTGAAGCTATATCATTTATATCGCAAGTATCTGTAGCTAAATCATTTGTTTCTCATGGATTTGAAGTTAAACCATCTACATCGCATTGATTTGAAGCTATATCATTTGTTTCGCATGGATTTGAAGCTAAACCTTCTTCATCGCATTGATTTGAAGTTCAATCTTGTGTGTCGCATGAATTTGAAGCAAACCATCTACATCGCATTATTTGAAGATTAATCATGTGTATCGCATGGATTTGAAGCTAAGTCTTCTACTTCGCATTGATTTGAAGCTAAATCATGTGTTTCGCATGGATTTGAAGATAATTCGTTTGTTCTGTCTGCAATTGAAACTATATCACTAATATCGAGAGTATTTGAAGCTAAATCATTTGTTTCGTATAGATTTGATGCTAAACCTTCTACATCGCGTTCATTTGAAACCAAATCATGTGTTTCGCTTTGATATGAAGCTAAGTCATTTGTTTCGCATGGATTTGAATCTAAGCCTTGTCCTTCGAATTGATTTGAAGCTAAATCATGTGTTTCGTATGCATTTGAAGCTAAACTGTCTATATCGCATTGATTTGAAGCTAAAGCTACTTCATCGCACTGATTTGAAGCTAAATCATTTGTTTCGCATGGATTTGAATCTAAGCCTTGTCCTTCGAATTGATTTGAAGCTAAATCATGTGTTTCGTATGGATTTGAAGCTAAACTGTCTATATCGCATTGATTTGAAGCTAAACCTTCTACATTCTATTGATTTGAAGCTTATCCTTCGACCTCTTATTGTTTTGATGCTAAACCTTCTACATCGCATTAATTTGAAGCTCAATCACTTGTTTCGCATGGATTTGAAGCTAAGCCCACTAGTTCGCATTGATTTGAAACTAAATCATGTGATTCGCATCGATTTGAAGTAATCTCCTTTGTTTCGCCTTCATATGAAGCTATATCACTTAAATCGCACGTATTTGATGTAGATCATTTGTTTCGCATGGATTCGAAGCTAATTCTTCTACATCGCATTGATTTGAAGATAAATCATGTTTTTTGCATGGATTTGGAGCTAACTCGTTTGTTTCGCCTGCATTTGAAGATATATCATTAATATCGGAAGTACTTGAAGGTAAATCATTTATTTCGCATGAATTTAATGCTGTGTTTCATCATTAATCATGAGTTTCGCATGGATTAGAAGCTAACTGGTTTGTTTCGCCTGCATTTGATGCTATATCATTTATATCGCAAGTATTTGAAGCTAAATGATTTGTGTCGCATGGATTTGAAGCTACGCCTTTTACTTCGCATTGATTTGAAGCTGAATCATGTGTTTCGCATGAATATTAAGCTAAACTATGTGTTTCGCATGCAGTTGAAGCTAAATCATGTATTTTAGAAGTATTTGCAACCGAACCATTTGATTCGCATGGATTTGAAGCTGAGCCTTCTACTTCGCACTGATTTGAAGCTAAAACATTTGTCTCGCTGGATTTGAAGCTAAGCCTCCTACTTCGAATTGATTTCAAGCTAAATCATGTATTTCGCATGGATCTGAAGCTAACTCGTTTGTTTCGCCAGCATTTTAAGCAATATCACTTATATTCGCAAGTATTTGCAGCTAAATCATGTGTTTCGCATGGACTTGAAGCTAACTCGTTTGTTTCGCATGCAGATGAAGCTATATCACCTATATCCGATGTGTTTGAAGCTCAATCGTTTATTCCGCATGGATTTGAAGCTAATCCTTCTATTTCGCATTGATTTGAAGCTACATCATGTGCATCGCATGAATTTTGAAGCTAACTCGTTTGTTTCGCATGCAGCGGAAGCTATATCACCTATATCCGAAGTGTTTGAAGCTCAATCGTTTGTTCCGCATGGATTTGAAGCTAATCCTTCTACTTCGCATTGATTTGAAGCTACATCATGTGCATCGCATGGATTTTGAAGCTAACTCGTTTGATTCGTCTGCATTTGAAGCTATATCAATTATATCCCAAGTGTTTGAATTTAAATCATTTGTATCGCATGGATTTGAAGCTAAACCTTCTACATCGCATTGATTTGAAGCTAAATTATGTGTTTCGCATGGAGTTGAAGCTAACTCGTTTGTTTCGCATTCATTTGAAGTTATATCACTTATATCGCATGTATCTGATGCTAAAACCATTTGTGTGGCATGGATTTGAAACTAAACCGTCTACATCGCATTGATTTGAAGCTTAATCATGCGTTTTGCATGGATTTGAAGCTAACTCGTTCGATGCGCATGCAGTTGAGTCTAAATAACGTATATCACAAGTATTTGAAGCTAAACCATTTGTTTCGCATGGATTTGAAGCTAACTCGTTTGTTTCGCATGCAGTTTAGTCTAAATAACGTATATCGAAAGAATTTGAAGCTAAACCATGTGTTTCGCATAGATTTGAAGCTAAGCCTTCTACTTCGCATTGATTTGAAGCTAAATCATGTGTTTCGCGTGTATTTGAAGGTAACTCGTTTGTTTCGCATGCAATTGAAACTAAATCATGTCTTTCACAAGTATTTGAAGATGAACCATCTGAATCGCATGGATTTGAACCTGAGGATTCTACTTCGCACTGATTTGCACCTATATAATGTGTCTCGCATGGATTTGAAGCTAATTCGCGTGTTTGGCATGGATTTGAAGCTAAACCTTCTATATCGCATCGATCTGCAGCTGAATCATGTGTTTCGCATGGATTTGAAGCTAACCTCGTTCGTTTCGCCTGCATTTGAAACTATTTCACATATATCGCAAGTATTTGAAGCTAAATCATGTGTTTCGCTTGGATTTGAAGCTACCTCGTTTGTTCCTCCAGCTGTTGAAGCTATATCACATATATATCAAGTATTTGAAGCTAAATCATATGTGTCCCATGGATTTGAAGCTGAACCTTCTACATCGCATTGATTTGAAGCTAAATCTTGTGTATCGCATGGATTTGAAGCTAAACCTTCTACATCACATTGATTTGCACCTAAATCATGTGTTTCGCATGGGTTTGAAGCTAACTCGTTCGTTTTTCCTGCAGTTGAATCCACTTCATTTATATCGCAAGTATTTGAGGCTAAAACATGTGTATCGCGTGGATTTTGAAGCTAACTCGTTTGATTAGTCTGCATTTGAAGCTATATCACTTATACCCCAAGTGTTTGAAGCTAAATCATTTGTTTCGCATGGATTTGAAGCTAAACCTTCTACATCACATTGATTTGAAGCTAAATCATGTGTTTCGCTTGGATTTGAAGCTAACTCGTTTGTTTCGCATGCAGTTGTAGCTAAATAATATATATCACAAGTATTTGTAACTAAACCATTTGTTTCGCATGGATTTCAAGCTAAATCTTCTACATCACATTGATTTGAAGCTAAATCATGTGATTCGCTTGGATTTGAAGCTAAATCTTCTACATCGAATTGACTTGAAGCTAAATCTTGTGTTTCGCGTTGATTTGAAGCTAACTCGTTTGTTTCGCTGCATTTGAAGCTATATAACTCATATCGCAAGTATCTCAAGCTAAATCATTTGTGTCGCATTGTTATTTAAGCTGAAACTTCTACATCGCATTGATTTGAAGCTAAATCTTCTGTATCGCATGGATTTGAAGCTAAACCTTCTACATCGCATTGATTGGAATCTAAATCATTTGTTTCGCATGAAATTGAAGCTACCTCGTTTGTTCCTCCGGCTTTTGAAGCTATATCACTTATATCGCAAGTATTTGAAGCTAAATCATATGTGTCGCATGGATTTGAAGCTGAACCTTCTACGTCGCATTGATTTGAAGCTAAATCTTGCGTATCGCATGGATTTGAAGCTAAGCTTCTACATCGTATTGATTTGAAGCGAAACCTTCTACATCTTATTGATTTGAAGCTAAATCATGTGTTTCGCATGGATTTGAAGCTAACTCGTTCGTTGCGCATGCAGTTAAATCTAAATAACGTATATCACAAGTATTTGTATCTAAACCATTTCTTTTGAATTTATTTGAACCTAAGCCTTGTACTTCGAGTTGATTTGAAGCTAAATCATGTGTTTCGCATGGAATTTGAAGCTAAACCTTCTACATCGCATTGATTTGCAGCGAAACCATGTGTTTCGCATGGGCTTGAAGCTAACTCGTTTGTTTCGCATGCAGTTGTAGCTAAATAATGTATATCACAAGTATTTGTACTTAAACCATTTGTTTCGCATGGATTTGAAGCTAAACTTTCTAGATCGCATTGATTTGAAACTAAATCATTTGTTTCGCATGGAATTGAAGCTACCTCGTTTGTTCCTCCAGCTGTTGAAGCTATATCACATATATCGCAAGTATTTGAAGCTAAATCATATGTGTCCCATGGATTTGAAGCTG
>NW_027476759.1:0-144291 GCF_051020955.1 Megalopta genalis
CTTGGAATGCATGCGGAACGTATGATATAGCTTCAAATACTTGTGATATACATGATTTAGCTTCAACAGCATGCGAAACAAACGAGTTAGCTTCAAATCCATGCGAAACACATGATTTAGCATCAAATCAATGAGAAGTAGAAGGCTGATCTTCGAATCCATGCGAAGCAAATGGTTTAGCTTCAAATACTTGTGATATGCATGATTTAGCTTCAAAACCGAGCGAAACACATGATTTAGCCTCAAATCAATGCGAAGTGGAAGGCTTATCTTCGAATCCATGCGAAACGAATAGTTTAGCTTCAAATACTTGTGATATACATGATTCAGCTTCAACTGCATGCGAAACAAACGAGTTAGCTTTAAATCCATGCGAAACACATGATTTAGATTAAAATCAATGCGAAGTAGAAGGCTTATCTTCGAATCCATGCGAAGCAAATGGTTTAGCTTCAAATACTTGTGATATGCATGATTTAGCTTCAAAACCGAGCGAAACACATGATTTAGCCTCAAATCAATGCGAAGTGGAAGGCTTATCTTCGAATCCATGCGAAACGAATAGTTTAGCTTCAAATACTTGTGATATACATGATTCAGCTTCAACTGCATGCGAAACAAACGAGTTAGCTTTAAATCCATGCGAAACACATGATTTAGATTAAAATCAATGCGAAGTAGAAGGCTTATCTTCGAATCCATGCGAAACAAATGGTTTAGCTTCAAATACTTGTGATATACATGATTTAGCTACAACTGCATGCGAAAAAAACGAGTTAGCTTTAAAACCAAGCGAAACACATGATTTAGCCTCAAATCAATGCGAAGTAGAAGGCTTAGCATCGATTAAATGCGAAACAAATGGTTTAGCTTCAAATACTTGTGATATATATGATTTAGCTTCTACAGCATGCGAAACAAACGAGTTAGCTTCAAATCCATGCGAAACACATGATTTAGCTTCAAATCAATGCGAATTAGAAGGGTTATCTTCGAATCCATGCGAAACGAATGATATAGCTTCAAATACTTGTGATATACATGATTTAGCTTCAACAGCATGCGAAACAAACGAGTTAGATTCAAATCCATGCGAAACACATGATTTAGCTTCAAATCAATGCGAATTAGAAGGGTTATCTTCGAATCCATGCGAAACAAATGATATAGCTTCAAATACTTGTGATATACATGATTTAACTTAAACAGCATCCGAAACAAACGAGTTAGATTCAAATCCAAGCGAAACACATGATTTTGCATCAAATCAATGCGAAGTGGAAGACTTATCTTCGAATCCATGCGAAACGAATAGTTTAGCTTCAAATACTTGTGTTATACATGATTCAGCTTCAACTGCATGCGAAACAAACGAGTTAGCATTAAATCCATGCGAAACACATGATTTAGATTAAAATCAATGCGAAGTAGAAGGCTTATCTTCGAATCCATGCGAAACAAATGGTTTAGCTTCAAATACTTGTGATATACATGATTTAGCTTCAACAGCATGCGAAACAAACGAGTTAGCTTCAAATCCATGCGAAACACATGATTTAGCATCAAATCAATGCGAAGTAGAAGGCTGATCTTCGAATAAATGCGTAACAAATGGCTTAGCTGCAAATACTTGTGATTACATGATTTAGCTTCAACAGCATGCGAAATAAACGAGTTAGATTCAAATCCATGCGAAACACATGATTTAGCTTCAAATCAATGCGAAGTAGAAGGGTTATCTTCGTATCGATGCGAAACAAATGGTTTAGCTGCAAATACTTGTGATATACGTGATTTAGCTTCAACTGTATGCGAAACAAACGAGTTAACTTCGAATCCATGCGAAACGAATAGTTTAGCTTCAAATACTTGAGATATACATGATTTAGCTACAACTGCATGCGAAAAAGACGAGTTAGCTTCAAAACCAAGCGAAACACATGATTTAGCCTCAAATCAATGCGAAGTAGAAGGCTTAGCTTCGAATAAATGCGAAACAAATGGTTTAGCTTCAAATACTTGTGATATATATGATTTAGCTTCAACAGCATGCGATGCAAACGAGTTAGCTTCAAATCCATGCGAAACACATGATTTAGCTTCAAATCAATGCGAAGTAGAAGGCTGATCTTCGAATCCATGCGAAGCAAATGGTTTAGCTTCAAATACTTGTGATATACATGATTTAGCTTCAACAGCATGCGAAACAAACGAGTTAGCTTCAAATCCATGCGAAACACATGATTTAGCATCAAATCAATGCTAAGTAGAAGGCTGATCTTCGAATCCATGCGTAACAAATGGTTTAGTTTCAAATACTTGTGATATACATGATTTAGCTTCAACAGCATGCGAAACAAACGAGTTAGCTTCAAATCCATGCGAAACACATGATTTAGCTTCAAATCAATGCGAATTAGAAGGGTTGTCTTGGAATCCATGCGAAACGTATGATATAGCTTCAAATACTTGTGATATACATGATTTAGCTTTAACAGCATGCGAAAAAAACGAGTTATTTTCAAAACCAAGCGAAACACATGATTTAGCCTCAAATCAATGCGAAGTAGAAGGCTTAGCTTCGAATAAATGCGAAACAAATGGTTTAGCTTCTTATACTTGTGATATACATGATTTAGCTTCAACAGCATGCGAAATAAACGAGTTAGATTCAAATCCATGCGAAACACATGATTTAGCTTCAAATCAATGCGAAGTAGAAGGCTGATCTTCGAATCCATGCGTAACAAATGGTTTAGCTGCAAATACGTGTGATTACATGATTTAGCATCAACAGCATGCGAAATAAACGAGTTAGCTTCAAATCCATGCGAAACACATGATTTAGATTAAAATCAATGCGAAGTAGAAGGCTTATCTTCGAATCCATGCGAAACAAATGGTTTAGCTGCAAATACTTGTGATATACGTGATTTAGCTTCAACTGCATGCGAAACAAACGAGTTAAATTCGAATCCATGCGTAACGAATAGTTTAGCTTCAAATACTTGTGATGCACATGATTTAGCTTCAACTGCATGCGATACAAACGGGTTAGCTTAAAATCCATGCGGAAGACATGATTTAGCTTCAAATCAATGCGAAGTAGAAGGCTGATCTTCGAATCCATGCGAAGCAAATGGTTTAGCTTCAAATACTTGTGATATACATGATTTAGTTTCAACAGCATGCGAAACAGACGAGTTAGCTTGAAATCCATGCGAAACACATGATTTAGCATGAAATCAATGCGAAGTAGAAGGCTGATCTCCGAATCCATGCGAAGCAAATGGTTTAGCTTCAAATACTTGTAATATACATGATTTAGCTTCAACAGCATGCGAAACAAATGAGTTATCTTCAAATCCAAGTGACACACATGATTTATCTTCAAATCAATGCGAAGTAGAAAGCTTAGCTTCAAAACCATGGGAATCAAATGGTTTAGCTTCAAATACTTGTGATATACATGATTTAGCTTCGACTGCATGCGAAACAAACGAGTTAGCTTAAAATCCATGCGGAACACATGATTTAGCTTCAAATCAATGCGAAGTAGAAGGCTGATCTTCGAATCCATGTGAAGCAAATGGTTTAGCTTCAAATACTTTTGATACACTTGAGTTAGCTACAACAGCATGCGAAACAAACGAGTTAGCTTCAAATCCTTGCGAAACACACGATTTAGCATCAAATCAATGCGAAGTGGAAGGAATATCTTCGAATCCATGCGAAACGAATAGTTTAGCTTCAAATACTTGTGATATACATGATTCAGCTTCAACTGCATGCGAAACAAACGAGTTAGCTTTAAATCCATGCGAAAGACATGATTTAGATTAAAATCAATGCGAAGTAGAAGGCTGAGCTTCGAATCCATGCGAAGCAAATGGTTTAGCTTCATATACTTGTGATATACATGATTTAGCTACAACTGCATGCGAAAAAAACGAGTTAGCTTCAAAACCAAGCGAAGCACATGATTTAGCCTCAAATCAATGCGAAGTAGACGGCTTAGCTTCGAATAAATGCGAAACAAATGGTTTAGCTTCAAATACTTGTGATATATATGATTTAGCTTCAACAGCATGCGATACAAACGAGTTAGCTTCAAATCCATGCGAAACACATGATTTAGCTTCAAATCAATGCGAAGTAGGAGGCTTATCTTCGATCCCATCCGATTCAAATAGTTTAGCTTCAAATACTTGTGATATACATGATTTAGCTTCAACAGCATGCGAAACAAACGAGTTAGCTTCAAATCCATGCGAAACACATGATTTAGCTTCAAATCAATGCGAATTAGAAGGGTTATCTTGGAATCCATGCGAAACGTATTATATACCTTCAAATACTTGTGATATACATGATTTAGCTTCAACAGCATGCGAAACAAACGAGTTAGCTTCAAATCCATGCGAAACACATGATTTAGCATCAAATCAATGCGAAGTAGAAGGCTGATCTTCGAATCCATGCGAAGCAAATGGTTTAGCTTCAAATACTTGTGATATACATGATTTAGCTTCAACAGCATGCGAAACAAATGAGTTATCTTCAAATCCAAGCGAAGTACATGATTTATCTTCAAATCAATGCGAAGTAGAAAGCTTAGCTTCAAAACCATGGGAATCAAATGGTTCAGCTTCAAATACTTGTGATATACATGATTTAGCTTCAACTGCATGCGAAACAAACGAGTTAGCTTAAAATCCATGCGGAACACATGATTTAGCTTCAAATCAATGCGAAGTAGAAGGCTGATCTTCGAATCCATGCGAAGCAAATGGTTTAGCTTCAAATACTTTTGATACACTTGAGTTAGCTTCAACAGCATGCGAAACAAACGAGTTAGCTTCAAATCCAAGCGAAACACATGATTTAGCCTCAAATCAATGCGAATTAGAAGGGTTATCTTCGAATCCATGCGAAACAAATGATATAGCTTCAAATACTTGTGATATACATGATTTAGCTTCAACAGCATGCGAAACAAACGAGTTAGCTTCAAATCCATGCGAAACACATGATTTAGCATCAAATCAATGCTAAGTAGAAGGCTGATCTTCGAATCCATGCGTAACAAATGGTTTAGCTTCAAATACTTGTGACATACATGATTTATCTTCAACAGCATGCGAAACAAACGAGTTATCTTCAAATCCATGCGAAACACATGATTTAGCATCAAATCAATGCGAAGTGGAAGGCTTATCTTCGAATCCATGCGAAACAAATGGATCAGCTTCATATACTTGTGATATACACGATTTAGCTTCAACTGCATGCGAAACAAACGAGTTAGCTTATAATCCATGCGAAACACATGATTTAGCTTCAAATCAATGCGAAGTAGAAGGCTTATCTTCGAATCCATGCGAAACGAATAGTTTAGCTTCAAATACTTGTGATATACATGATTTAGCTTCAACAGCATGCGAAACAAACGAGTAAGCTTCAAATCCATGCGAAACACATGATTTAGCTTCAAATCA
The DNA here is from genome assembly GCF_051020955.1 of Megalopta genalis. Classification (NCBI taxonomy): domain Eukaryota; kingdom Metazoa; phylum Arthropoda; class Insecta; order Hymenoptera; family Halictidae; genus Megalopta; species Megalopta genalis. The sequence goes on from NW_027476759.1 coordinate 5,499, forward strand.
ATGCGAAGTAGAAGGCTGATCTTCGAATCCATGCGAAGCAAATGGTTTAGTTTCAAATACTTGCGATATACATGATTTAGCTTCAACAGCATGCGAAACAAACGAGTTAGATTCAAATCCATGCGAAACACATGATTTAGCTTCAAATCAATGCGAAGTAGAAGGCTTATCTTCGAATCCATGCGAAACAAATGGTTTAGCTTCAAATACTTGTGGTATACACGATTTAGCTTCAACTGCATGCGAAACAAACGAGTTAGCTTATAATCCATGCGAAACACATGATTTAACTTCAAATCAATGCGAAGTAGAAGGGTTATCTTCGTATCCATGCGAAACAAATGGTTTAGCTTCAAATACTTGTGATATACATGATTTAGCTTCAACAGCATGCGAAACAAACGAGTAAGCTTCAAATCCATGCGAAACACATGATTTAGCTTCAAATCAATGCGAAGTAGAAGGCTGATCTTCGAATCCATGCGAAGCAAATGGTTTAGCTTCAAATACTTGCGATATACATGATTTAGCTTCAACAGCATGCGAAACAAACGAGTTAGATTCAAATCCATGCGAAACACATGATTTAGCTTCAAATCAATGCGAAGTAGAAGGCTTATCTTCGTATCCATGCGAAACAAATGGTTTAGCTGCAAATACTTCTGATATACGTGATTCAGCTTCAACTGCATTCGAAACAAACGAGTTAACTTCGAATCCATGCGAAGCAAATGGTTTAGCTTCAAATACTTGTGATCCACTTGAGTTAGCTTCAACAGCATGCGAAACAAACGAGTTAGCTTCAAATCCATGCGAAACACATGATTTAGCATCAAATCAATGCGAAGTGGAAGGCTTATCTTCGAATCCATGCGAAACAAATGGATCAGCTTCATATACTTGTGATATACACGATTTAGCTTCAACTGCATGCGAAACAAACGAGTTAGCTTATAATCCATGCGAAACACATGATTTAGCTTCAAATCAATGCGAAGTAGAAGGCTTATCTTCGAATCCATGCGAAACGAATAGTTTAGCTTCAAATACTTGTGATATACATGATTCAGCTTCAACTGCATGCGAAACAAACGAGTTAGCTTCAAATCCATGCGAAACACATGATTTAGATTAAAATCAATGCGATGTAGAAGGCTTATCTTCGAATCCATGCGAAACAAATGGTTTAGCTTCAAATACTTGTGATATGCATGATTTAGCTTCAACTACTAGCGAAAAAAACGAGTTAGCTTCAAATCCAAGCGAAACACATGATTTAGCTTCAAATCAATGCGAAGTAGAAGGCTTATCTTTGAATCCATGCGAAACAAATGGATTAGCTTCTTATACTTGTGATACACTTGATTTAGATTCAACTGCTCGCGAATCAAACAAATTAGCTTCAAATCCATGCGAAACGCATGATTTAGATTAAAATCAATGCGAAGTAGAAGGCTTATCTTCGAATCCATGCGAAACAAATGGTTTAGCTTCAAATACTTGTGATATACATGACTTAGCAACAACTGCATGCGAAAAAAACGAGTTAGCTTCAAAACCAAGCGAAACACATGATATAGCCTCAAATCAATGCGAAGTAGAAGGCTTAGCTTCGAATAAATGCGAAACAAATGGTTTAGCTTCAAATACTTGTGATATGCATGATTTAGCTTCAACTACTAGCGAAAAAAACGAGTTAGCTTCAAATCCAAGCGAAACACATGATTTAGACTCAAATCAATGCGAATTAGAAGAGTTATCTTCGAATCCATGCGAAACAAATGGTTTAGCTTCAAATACTTTTGATACACTTGAGTTAGCTTCAACAGCATGCGAAACAAACGAGTTAGCTTCAAATCCTTGCGAAACACATGATTTAGCATCAAATCAATGCGAAGTGGAAGGCTTATCTTCGAATCCATGCGAAACGAATAGTTTAGTTTCAAATACTTGTGATATACATGATTCAGCTTCAACTGCATGCGAAACAAACGAGTTAGCTTTAAATCCATGCGAAACACATGATTTAGATTAAAATCAATGCGAAGTAGAAGGCTTATCTTCGAATCCATGCGAAACAAATGGTTTAGCTTCAAATACTTGTGATATACATGATTTAGCTTCAACAGCATGCGAAACAAACGAGTTAGCTTCAAATCCAAGCGAAACACATGATTTAGCCTCAAATCAATGCGAATTAGAAGGGTTATCTTCGAATCCATGCGAAACAAATGATATAGCTTCAAATACTTGTGATATACATGATTTAGCTTCAACAGCATGCGAAACAAACGAGTCAGCTTCAAATCCATGCGAAACACATGATTTAGCATCAAATCAATGCTAAGTAGAAGGCTGATCTTCGAATCCATGCGTAACAAATGGTTTAGCTTCAAATACTTGTGACATACATGATTTATCTTCAACAGCATGCGAAACAAACGAGTTAGCTTCAAATCCATGCGAAACACATGATTTAGATTCAAATCAATGCGAATTAGAAGGGTTATCTTGGAATCCATGCGAAACGTATGATATAGCTTCAAATACTTCTGATATACATGATTCAGCTTCAACTGCATGCGAAACAAACGAGTTAGCTTCAAATCCATGCGAAACACATGATTTAGATTAAAATCAATGCGAAGTAGAAGGCTTATCTTCTAATCCATGCGGAACAAATGGTTTAGCTTCAAATACTTGTGATATACATGATTTAGCTTCAACTGCATGCGAAACAAACGAGTTAGCTTAAAAGCCATGCGGAACACATGATTTAGCTTCAAACCAATGCAAGTAGAAGGCTGATCTTCGAATCCATGCGAAGCAAATGGTTTAGCTTCAAATACTTGTGATATACATGATTTAGCTTCAACAGCATGCGAATCAAATGAGTTATATTCAAATCCAAGCGAAACACATGATTTATCTTCAAATCTATGCGAATTAGGAGGGTTATCGTGGAATCCATGCGAAACGTATGATATAGCTTCAAGTACTCTTGATATACATGATTTAGCTTCAACAGCATGCGAAACAAACGAGTTAGCTTCAAATCCATGCGAAACACATGATTTAGCTTCAAATCAATGCGAATTAGAAGGGTTATCTTGGAATCCATGCGAAACGTATGATATAGCTTCAAATACTTGTGATATACATGATTTAGCTTCAACAGCATGCGAAACAAACGAGTTAGCTTCAAATCCATGCGAAACACATGATTTAGCTTCAAATCAATGCGAAGTAGAAGGCTTATCTTCGTATCCATGCGAAACAAATGGTTTAGCTGCAAATACTTCTGATATACGTGATTTAGCTTCAACTGCATGCGAAACAAACGAGTTAACTTCGAATCCATGCGAAGCAAATGGTTTAGCTTCAAATACTTGTGATATACATGATTCAGCTTCAACTGCATGCGAAACAAACGAGTTAGCTTCAAATCCATGCGAAACACATGATTTACATTAAAATCAATGCGAAGTAGAAGGCTTATCTTCGAATCCATGCGAAACAAATGGTTTAGCTTCAAATACTTGTGACATGCATGATTTAGCTTCAACTACTAGCGAAAAAAACGAGTTAGCTTCAAATCCAAGCGAAACACATGATTTAGCCTCAAATCAATACGAATTAGAAGGGTTATCTTCGAATCCATGCGAAACAAATGATATAGCTTCAAATACTTGTGATATACATGATTTAGCTTCAACAGCATCCGAAAAAAACGAGTTAGCTTAAAATCCTTGCGAAACACATGACTTAGCTTCAAATCAATGCGAAGTAGAAGGCTTATCTTCGAATCCATGCGAAACAAATGGTTTAGCTTCAAATACTTGTGATATACATGAATTAGCATCAACTGCATGCGAAACAAACGAGTTAGCTTAAAATCCATGCGGAACACATGATTTAGCTTCAAATCAATGCGAAGTAGAAGGCTGATCTTCGAATCCATGCGAAACAAATGGTTTAGCTTCAAATACTTGTGATACACTTGATTTAGCTTCAACTGCTCGCGAATCAAACAAGTTAGTTTCAACTCCATGCGAACACATGATTTAGCTTCAAATCAATGCGAAGTATGAGGCTTATCTTCGATTCCATGCGATACAAATGGTTTAGCTTCAAATACATGTGATGTACATGATTTAGCTACAAAAGCATGCGAAACAAACGAGTTAGCTTCAAATCCATGCGAAACACATGATTAAGATTAAAATCAATGCGAAGTAGAAGGCTTATCTTCGAATCCATGCGAAACAAATGGTTTAGCTTCAAATACTTGTGATATACATGATTTAGCTTCAACTGCATGCGAAACAATCGAGTTAGCTTATAATCCATGCGAAACACATGATTTAGCTTCAAATCAATGCGAAGTAGAAGGGTTATCTTCGTATCCATGCGAAACAAATGGTTTAGCTTCAAATACTTGTGATACATTTGATTTAGCTTCAACAGCATGCGAAACAAACGAGTTATCTTCAAATACATGCGATACACATGATTTAGCTTTAAATCAATGCGAAGTAGAAGGCTGATCTTCGAATCCACGAGAAACAAATTGTTTTGCTTCAAATACTTGTAATATACATGATTTAGCTTCAACTGCATGCGAAACAAACGAGTTAGCTTCAAATCCATGCGAAACACATGATTTAGATTAAAATCAATGCGAAGTAGAAGGCTTATCTTCGAATCCATGCGGAACAAATGGTTTAGCTTCAAATACTTGTGATATACATGATTTAGCTTCAACTGCATGCGAAACAAACGAGTTAGCTTAAAAGCCATGCGGAACACATGATTTAGCTTCAAACCAATGCAAGTAGAAGGCTGATCTTCGAATCCATGCGAAGCAAATGGTTTAGCTTCAAATACTTGTGATATACATGATTTAGCTTCAACAGCATGCGAAACAAATGAGTTATATTCAAATCCAAGCGAAACACATGATTTATCTTCAAATCTATGCGAATTAGGAGGGTTATCGTGGAATCCATGCGAAACGTATGATATAGCTTCAAGTACTCTTGATATACATGATTTAGCTTCAACAGCATGCGAAACAAACGAGTTAGCTTCAAATCCATGCGAAACACATGATTTAGCTTCAAATCAATGCGAATTAGAAGGGTTATCTTGGAATCCATGCGAAACGTATGATATAGCTTCAAATACTTGTGATATACATGATTTAGCTTCAACAGCATGCGAAACAAACGAGTTAGCTTCAAATCCATGCGAAACACATGATTTAGCATCAAATCAATGCGAAGTAGAAGGCTGATCTTCGAATCCATGCGAAGCAAATGGGTTAGCTTCATATACTTGTGATATACATGATTTAGCTTCAACAGCATGCGAAACAAACGAGTTAGCTTATAATCCATGCGAAACACATGATTTAGCTTCAAATCAATGCGAAGTAGAAGGCTTATCTTCGAATCCATGCGAAACAAATGGTTTAGCTTCAAATACTTGTGATATGCATGATTTAGCTTCAACTACTAGCGAAAAAAACGAGTTAGCTGCAAATCCAAGCGAAACACATGATTTAGCTTCAAATCAATGCGAAGTAGAAGGCTTATCTTCGAATCCATGCGAAACAAATGGATTAGCTTCTTATACTTGTGATATACATGATTTAGCTTCAACAGCATGCGAAATAAACGAGTTAGATTCAAATCCATGCGAAACACATGATTTAACTTCAAATCAATGCGAAGTAGAAGCCTTATCTTCGTATCCATGCGAAACAAATGGTTTAGCTGCAAATACTTGTGATATACATGATTTAGCTTCAGCTGCATGCGAAATAAACGAGTTAGATTCAAATCCATGCGAAACACATGATTTAACTTCAAATCAATGCGAAGTAGAAGGCTTATCTTCGTATCCATGCGAAACAAATGGTTTAGCTTCAAATACTTGTGATATACATGATTTAGCTTCAACAGCATGCGAAACAAATGAGTTATATTCAAATCCAAGCGAAACACATGATTTATCTTCAAATCTATGCGAATTAGGAGGGTTATCGTGGAATCCATGCGAAACGTATGATATAGCTTCAAGTACTCTTGATATACATGATTTAGCTTCAACAGCATGCGAAACAAACGAGTTAGCTTCAAATCCATGCGAAACAAATGGTTTAGCTGCAAATACTTGTGATATACATGATTTAGCTTCAACTGCATGCGAAATAAACGAGTTAGATTCAAATCCATGCGAAACACATGATTTAACTTCAAATCAATGCGAAGTAGAAGGCTTATCTTCGTATCCATGCGAAACAAATGGTTTAGCTTCAAATACTTGTGATATACATGATTTAGCTTCAACAGCATGCGAAACAAATGAGTTATATTCAAATCCAAGCGAAACACATGATTTATCTTCAAATCTATGCGAATTAGGAGGGTTATCGTGGAATCCATGCGAAACGTATGATATAGCTTCAAGTACTCTTGATATACATGATTTAGCTTCAACAGCATGCGAAACAAACGAGTTAGCTTCAAATCCATGCGAAACACATGATTTAGCTTCAAATCAATGCGAATTAGAAGGGTTATCTTGGAATCCATGCGAAACGTATGATATAGCTTCAAATACTTGTGATATACATGATTTAGCTTCAACAGCATGCGAAACAAACGAGTTAGTTTCAAATCCATGCGAAACACATGATTTAGCATCAAATCAATGCAAAGTAGAAGGCTGATCTTCGAATCCATGCGAAGCAAATGGGTTAGCTTCAAATACTTGTGGTATACATGATTTAGCTTCAACAGCATGCGAAACAAATGAGTTATCTTCAAATCCAAGCGAAACACATGATTTATCTTCAAATCAATGCGAAGTAGAAAGCTTAGCTTCAAAACCATGGGAATCAAATGGTTTAGCTTCAAATACTTGTGATATACATGATTTAGCTTCATCTGCATGCGAAACAAACGAGTTAGCTTAAAATCCATGCGGAACACATGATTTAGCTTAAAATCAATGCGAAGTAGAAGGCTGATCTTCGAATCCATGCGAAGCAAATGGTTTAGCTTCAAATACTTGTGATACACTTGAGTTAGCTTCAACAGCATGCGAAACAAACGAGTTAGCTTCAAATCCTTGCGAAAAACATGATTTAGCATCAAATCAATGCGAAGTGGAAGGCTTATCTTCGAATCCATGCGAAACAAATGGTTTAGCTTCAAATACTTGTGATATACATGATTTAGCTACAACTGCATGCGAAAAAAACGAGTTAGCTTATAATCCAACGCGAAACACATGATTTAGCTTCAAATCAATGCGAAGTAGAAGGGTTATCTTCGAATCCATGCGAAACGAATAGTTTAGCTTCAAATACTTGTGATATACATGATTTAGCTTCAAGAGCATGCGAAACAAACGAGTTAGCTTCAAATCCATGCGAAACACATGATTTAGCTTCAAATCAATGCGAATTAGAAGGGTTATCTTGGAATCCATGCGAAACGTATGATATAGCTTCAAATACTTGTGATATACATTATTTAGCTTCAACAGCATGCGAAACAAACGAGTTAGCTTCAAATCCATGCGAAACACATGATTTAGCATCAAATCAATGCGAAGTAGAAGGCTGATCTTCGAATCCATGCGAAGCAAATGGGTTAGCTTCAAATACTTGTGGTATACATGATTTAGCTTCAACAGCATGCGAAACAAATGAGCTATCTTCAAATCCAAGCGAAACACATGATTTATCTTCAAATCAATGCGAAGTAGAAAGTTTAGCTTCAAAACCATGGGAATCAAATGGTTTAGCTTCAAATACTTGTGATATACATGATTTAGCTTCAACTGCATGCGAAACAAACGAGTTAGCTTAAAATCCATGCGGAACACATGATTTAGCTTCAAATCAATGCGAAGTAGAAGGCTGATCTTCGAATCCATGCGAAGCAAATGGTTTAGCTTCAAATACTTGTGATACACTTGAGTTAGCTTCAACAGCATGCGAAACAAACGAGTTAGCTTCAAATCCATGCGAAAAACATGATTTAGCATTAAATCAATGCGAAGTGGAAGGCTTATCTTCGAATCCATGCGAAACGAATAGTTTAGCTTCAAATACTTGTGATATACATGATTCAGCTTCAACTGCATGTGAAACAAACGAGTTAGCTTTAAGTCCATGCGAAACACATGATTTAGATTATAATCAATACGAAGTAGAAGGCTTATCTTCGAATCCATGCGAAACAAATGGTTTAGCTTCTAATACTTGTGATATACATGATTTAGCTACAACTGCATGCGAAAAAAACGAGTTAGCTTATAATCCATGCGAAACACATGATTTAGCTTCAAATCAATGCGAAGTAGAAGGGTTATCTTCGAATCCATGCGAAACGAATAGTTTAGCTTCAAATACTTGTGATATACATGATTTAGCTTCAACAGCATGCGAAACAAACGAGTAAGCTTCAAATCCATGCGAAACACATGATTTAGCATCAAATCAATGCGAAGTAGAAGGCTGATCTTCGAATCCATGCGAAGCAAATGGTTTAGCTTCAAATACTTGCGATATACATGATTTAGCTTCAACAGCATGCGAAACAAACGAGTTATATTCAAATCCATGCGAAACACATGATTTAGCTTCAAATCAATGCGAAGTAGAAGGCTTATCTTCGAATCCATGCGAAACAAATGGATTAGCTTCTTATACTTGTGATATACATGATTTAGCTTCAACAGCATGCGAAATAAACGAGTTAGATTCAAATCCATGCGAAACACATGATTTAACTTCAAATCAATGCGAAGTAGAAGGCTTATCTTCGTATCCATGCGAAACAAATGGTTTAGCTGCAAATACTTGTGATATACATGATTTAGCTTCAACTGCATGCGAAATAAACGAGTTAGATTCAAATCCATGCGAAACACATGATTTAACTTCAAATCAATGCGAAGTAGAAGGCTTATCTTCGTATCCATGCGAAACAAATGGTTTAGCTTCAAATACTTGTGATATACATGATTTAGCTTCAACAGCATGCGAAACAAATGAGTTATATTCAAATCCAAGCGAAACACATGATTTATCTTCAAATCTATGCGAATTAGGAGGGTTATCGTGGAATCCATGCGAAACGTATGATATAGCTTCAAGTACTCTTGATATACATGATTTAGCTTCAACAGCATGCGAAACAAACGAGTTAGCTTCAAATCCATGCGAAACAAATGGTTTAGCTGCAAATACTTGTGATATACATGATTTAGCTTCAACTGCATGCGAAATAAACGAGTTAGATTCAAATCCATGCGAAACACATGATTTAACTTCAAATCAATGCGAAGTAGAAGGCTTATCTTCGTATCCATGCGAAACAAATGGTTTAGCTTCAAATACTTGTGATATACATGATTTAGCTTCAACAGCATGCGAAACAAATGAGTTATATTCAAATCCAAGCGAAACACATGATTTATCTTCAAATCTATGCGAATTAGGAGGGTTATCGTGGAATCCATGCGAAACGTATGATATAGCTTCAAGTACTCTTGATATACATGATTTAGCTTCAACAGCATGCGAAACAAACGAGTTAGCTTCAAATCCATGCGAAACACATGATTTAGCTTCAAATCAATGCGAATTAGAAGGGTTATCTTGGAATCCATGCGAAACGTATGATATAGCTTCAAATACTTGTGATATACATGATTTAGCTTCAACAGCATGCGAAACAAACGAGTTAGCTTCAAATCCATGCGAAACACATGATTTAGCATCAAATCAATGCGAAGTAGAAGGCTGATCTTCGAATCCATGCGAAGCAAATGGGTTAGCTTCAAATACTTGTGGTATACATGATTTAGCTTCAACAGCATGCGAAACAAATGAGTTATCTTCAAATCCAAGCGAAACACATGATTTATCTTCAAATCAATGCGAAGTAGAAAGCTTAGCTTCAAAACCATGGGAATCAAATGGTTTAGCTTCAAATACTTGTGATATACATGATTTAGCTTCATCTGCATGCGAAACAAACGAGTTAGCTTAAAATCCATGCGGAACACATGATTTAGCTTAAAATCAATGCGAAGTAGAAGGCTGATCTTCGAATCCATGCGAAGCAAATGGTTTAGCTTCAAATACTTGTGATACACTTGAGTTAGCTTCAACAGCATGCGAAACAAACGAGTTAGCTTCAAATCCTTGCGAAAAACATGATTTAGCATCAAATCAATGCGAAGTGGAAGGCTTATCTTCGAATCCATGCGAAACAAATGGTTTAGCTTCAAATACTTGTGATATACATGATTTAGCTACAACTGCATGCGAAAAAAACGAGTTAACTTATAATCCAACGCGAAACACATGATTTAGCTTCAAATCAATGCGAAGAAGAAGGGTTATCTTCGAATCCATGCGAAACGAATAGTTTAGCTTCAAATACTTGTGATATACATGATTTAGCTTCAAGAGCATGCGAAACAAACGAGTTAGCTTCAAATCCATGCGAAACACATGATTTAGCTTCAAATCAATGCGAATTAGAAGGGTTATCTTGGAATCCATGCGAAACGTATGATATATCTTCAAATACTTGTGATATACATTATTTAGCTTCAACAGCATGCGAAACAAACGAGTTAGCTTCAAATCCATGCGAAACACATGATTTAGCATCAAATCAATGCGAAGTAGAAGGCTGATCTTCGAATCCATGCGAAGCAAATGGGTTAGCTTCAAATACTTGTGATACACTTGAGTTAGCTTCAACAGCATGCGAAACAAACGAGTTAGCTTCAAATCCATGCGAAAAACATGATTTAGCATTAAATCAATGCGAAGTGGAAGGCTTATCTTCGAATCCATGCGAAACGAATAGTTTAGCTTCAAATACTTGTGATATACATGATTCAGCTTCAACTGCATGTGAAACAAACGAGTTAGCTTTAAATCCATGCGAAACACATGATTTAGATTATAATCAATACGAAGTAGAAGGCTTATCTTCGAATCCATGCGAAACAAATGGTTTAGCTTCTAATACTTGTGATATACATGATTTAGCTACAACTGCATGCGAAAAAAACGAGTTTGCTTATAATCCATGCGAAACACATGATTTAGCTTCAAATCAATGCGAAGTAGAAGGGTTATCTTCGAATCCATGCGAAACGAATAGTTTAGCTTCAAATACTTGTGATATACATGATTTAGCTTCAACAGCATGCGAAACAAACGAGTAAGCTTCAAATCCATGCGAAACACATGATTTAGCATCAAATCAATGCGAAGTAGAAGGCTGATCTTCGAATCCATGCGAAGCAAATGGTTTAGCTTCAAATACTTGCGATATACATGATTTAGCTTCAACAGCATGCGAAACAAACGAGTTAGATTCAAATCCATGCGAAACACATGATTTAGCTTCAAATCAATGCGAAGTAGAAGGCTTATCTTCGTATCCATGCGAAACAAATGGTTTAGCTGCAAATACTTCTGATATACGTGATTTAGCTTCAACTGCATGCGAAACAAACGAGTTAGCTTCAAATCCATGCGAAACACATGATTTAGATTAAAATCAATGCGAAGTAGAAGGCTTATCTTCGAATCCATGCGAAACAAATGGTTTAGCTTCAAATACTTGTGACATGCATGATTTAGCTTCAACTACTAGCGAAAAAAACGAGTTAGCTTCAAATCCAAGCGAAACACATGATTTAGCCTCAAATCAATGCGAATTAGAAGGGTTATCTTCGAATCCATGCGAAACATATGATATAGCTTCAAATACTTGTGATATACATGATTTAGCTTCAACAGCATCCGAAAAAAACGAGTTAGCTTAAAATCCTTGCGAAACACATGACTTAGCTTCAAATCAATGCGAAGTAGAAGGCTTATCTTCGAATCCATGCGAAACAAATGGTTTAGCTTCAAATACTTGTGATATACATCAATTAGCATCAACTGCATGCGAAACAAACGAGTTAGCTTAAAATCCATGCGGAACACATGATTTAGCTTCAAATCAATGCGAAGTAGAAGGCTGATCTTCGAATCCATGCGAAACAAATGGTTTAGCTTCAAATACTTGTGATACACTTGATTTAGCTTCAACTGCTCGCGAATCAAACAAGTTAGTTTCAAATCCATGCGAACACATGATTTAGCTTCAAATCAATGCGAAGTATGAGGCTTATCTTCGATTCCATGCGATACAAATGGTTTAGCTTCAAATACATGTGATGTACATGATTTAGCTACAAAAGCATGCGAAACAAACGAGTTAGCTTCAAATCCATGCGAAACACATGATTAAGATTAAAATCAATGCGAAGTAGAAGGCTTATCTTCGAATCCATGCGAAACAAATGGTTTAGCTTCAAATACTTGTGATATACATGATTTAGCTTCAACTGCATGCGAAACAAACGAGTTAGCTTATAATCCATGCGAAACACATGATTTAGCTTCAAATCAATGCGAAGTAGAAGGGTTATCTTCGTATCCATGCGAAACAAATGGTTTAGCTTCAAATACTTGTGATACATTTGATTTAGCTTCAACAGCATGCGAAACAAACGAGTTATCTTCAAATACATGCGATACACATGATTTAGCTTTAAATCAATGCGAAGTAGAAGGCTGATCTTCGAATCCACGAGAAACAAATTGTTTTGCTTCAAATACTTGTGATATACATGATTTAGCTTCAACTGCATGCGAAACAAACGAGTTAGCTTCAAATCCAAGCGAAACAAAGGTTTTAGATTCAAATCAATGCGAAGTAGAAGACAGATCTTCAAATCCATGCGAAACAAATGGTTTAGCTTCAAATACTTGTGATATACATGATTTAGCTTCAACTGCAAGCGAAACAAACGAGTTAGCTTTAAATCCATGCGAAACACATGATTTAGCCTCAAATCAATGTGAAGTAGGAGGCTTGGCTTCAAATCCGTGCGAATCAAGTGGTTTAGCTTCAAATACTTGTGATATACATGATTTAGCTTCAACAGCATGCGAAACAAACCAGTTAGCTTCAAATCCATGCGAAACGCATGATTTAGCATCAAATCAATGCGAAGTGTAAGGCTTATCTTCGAATCCATGCGAAACAAATGGATCAGCTTCATATACTTGTGATATACACGATTTAGCTTCAACTGCATGCGGATCAAACGAGTTAGCTTATAATCCATGCGAAACACATGATTTAGCTTCAAATCAATGCGAAGTAGAAGGCTTATCTTCGAATCCATGCGAAACAAATGGTTTAGCTTCAAATACTTTTGATATGCATGATTTAGCTTCAACTACTAGCGAAAAAAACGAGTTAGCTTCAAATCCAAGCGAAACACATGATTTAGCTTCAAATCAATGCGAAGTAGAAGGCTTATCTTCGAATCCATGCGAAACAAATGGATTAGCTTCTTATACTTGTGATATACATGATTTAGCTTCAACAGCATGCGAAATAAACGAGTTAGATTCAAATCCATGCGAAACACATGATTTAACTTCAAATCAATGCGAAGTAGAAGGCTTATCTTCGTATCCATGCGAAACAAATGGATCAGCTTCATATACTTGTGATATACATGATTTAGCTTCAACTGCATGCGAAACAAACGAGTTAGCTTAAAATCCATGCGGAACACATGATTTAGCTTCAAATCAATGGGAAGTAGGAGGCTTATCTTCGATCCCATGCGAAACGAATAGTTTAGCTTCAAATACTTGTGATATACATGATTCAGCTTCAACTGCATGCGAAACAAACGAGTTAGCTTCAAATCCATGCGAAACACATGATTTATATTAAAATCAATGCGAAGTAGAAGGCTTATCTTCGAATCCATGCGAAACAAATGGTTTAGCTTCAAATACTTGTGATATGCATGATTTAGCTTCAACTACTAGCGAAAAAAACGAGTTAGCTTCAAATCCAAGCGAAACACATGATTTAGCTTCAAATCAATGCGAAGTAGAAGGCTTATCTTCGTATCCATGCGAAACAAATGGTTTAGCTTCAAACACTTGTGTTATACATGATTTAGCTTCAACTGCATGCGAAACAACGAGTTAGCTTCAAATCCATGCGAAAAACATGATTTAGCTTCAAATCAATGCGAAGAAGAAGGCATAGCTTCAAATCCATGCGAAACAAATGGTTTAGCTTCAAATATTTCTGATATACATGATTTAGCTTAAAATGCAGTCGAAACAAACGAGTTGGGCTTCATAGCCAAGCGAAACACATTATTTAGCGTCAAAGTCATGCGAAACACATGGTTTAACTTAATATTCATGCGAAACAAATGCTTCAGCTTCAAATACTTGTGATATACATGATTTAGATTCAACTGCATGCGAAACAAACGAGTTAGCCTCAAATCCATGCGAAACACATGATTTAGCTTCAAACCGATGCGAAGTAGAAGGGTTATCTTCGAATCCATGGGAAACAAATGGTTTAGCTTCAAACACTTGTGATATACATGATTTAGCTTCAACAGCATGCGAAACAAACGAGTTAGCTTCAAATCCATGCGAAACACATGATTTAGCTTCAAACCAATGCGAAAAAGAAGGATTATCTTCGAATCCATGCGAAACAAATGGTTTAGCTTCAAACACTTGTGATATACAAGATTTAGCTTCAACAGCATGCGAAACAAACGAGTTAGCTTCAAAAACCATGCAAAACACATGATTTAGCTTCAAATCAATGCGAAGTAGAAGGGTTATCTTTGAATCCATGCGAGACAAATGGTTTAGCTTCAAACACTTGTGATATACATGATTTTGCTTCAACTGCACGCTGAACAAACGAGTTAGCTTCAAATCCATGCGAAACACATGATTTAGCTTCAAATCAATGCGAGGAAGAGGGGTGATCTTCGAATCCATGCTAGTGAAATGGTTCATATTCAAATACTTGTGATATACATGATTTAGTTTCAACAGCATGCGAAACAAACGAGTTAACTTCAAAT
Organism: Megalopta genalis; assembly: GCF_051020955.1. Taxonomy (NCBI): domain Eukaryota; kingdom Metazoa; phylum Arthropoda; class Insecta; order Hymenoptera; family Halictidae; genus Megalopta; species Megalopta genalis. Next base: position 20,526 of record NW_027476759.1, read on the forward strand.
CCATGCGAAACAAATGATTTAGCTTCAAACCGATGCGAAGTAGAAGGGTTATCTTCGAATCCATGGGAAACAAATGGTTTAGCTTCAAACACTTGTGATATACATGATTTAGCTTCAACAGCATGCGAAACAAACGAGTTAGCTTCAAATCCATGCGAAACACATGATTTAGCTTCAAACCAATGCGAAAAAGAAGGATTATCTTCGAATCCATGCGAAACAAATGGTTTAGCTTCAAATACTTGTGATATACATGATTTAGCTTCAACTGCATGCGAAACAAACGAGTTAGCTTATAATCCATGCGAAACACATGATTTAGCTTCAAATCAATGCGAAGTAGAAGGGTTATCTTCGTATCCATGCGAAACAAATGGTTTAGCTTCAAATACTTGTGATACATTTGATTTAGCTTCAACAGCATGCGAAACAAACGAGTTATCTTCAAATACATGCGATACACATGATTTAGCTTTAAATCAATGCGAAGTAGAAGGCTGATCTTCGAATCCACGAGAAACAAATTGTTTTGCTTCAAATACTTGTGATATACATGATTTAGCTTCAACTGCATGCGAAACAAACGAGTTAGCTTCAAATCCAAGCGAAACAAAGGTTTTAGATTCAAATCAATGCGAAGTAGAAGACAGATCTTCAAATCCATGCGAAACAAATGGTTTAGCTTCAAATACTTGTGATATACATGATTTAGCTTCAACTGCAAGCGAAACAAACGAGTTAGCTTTAAATCCATGCGAAACACATGATTTAGCCTCAAATCAATGTGAAGTAGGAGGCTTGGCTTCAAATCCGTGCGAATCAAGTGGTTTAGCTTCAAATACTTGTGATATACATGATTTAGCTTCAACAGCATGCGAAACAAACCAGTTAGCTTCAAATCCATGCGAAACGCATGATTTAGCATCAAATCAATGCGAAGTGTAAGGCTTATCTTCGAATCCATGCGAAACAAATGGATCAGCTTCATATACTTGTGATATACACGATTTAGCTTCAACTGCATGCGGATCAAACGAGTTAGCTTATAATCCATGCGAAACACATGATTTAGCTTCAAATCAATGCGAAGTAGAAGGCTTATCTTCGAATCCATGCGAAACAAATGGTTTAGCTTCAAATACTTGTGATATGCATGATTTAGCTTCAACTACTAGCGAAAAAAACGAGTTAGCTTCAAATCCAAGCGAAACACATGATTTAGCTTCAAATCAATGCGAAGTAGAAGGCTTATCTTCGAATCCATGCGAAACAAATGGATTAGCTTCTTATACTTGTGATATACATGATTTAGCTTCAACAGCATGCGAAATAAACGAGTTAGATTCAAATCCATGCGAAACACATGATTTAACTTCAAATCAATGCGAAGTAGAAGGCTTATCTTCGTATCCATGCGAAACAAATGGATCAGCTTCATATACTTGTGATATACATGATTTAGCTTCAACTGCATGCGAAACAAACGAGTTAGCTTAAAATCCATGCGGAACACATGATTTAGCTTCAAATCAATGGGAAGTAGGAGGCTTATCTTCGATCCCATGCGAAACGAATAGTTTAGCTTCAAATACTTGTGATATACATGATTCAGCTTCAACTGCATGCGAAACAAACGAGTTAGCTTCAAATCCATGCGAAACACATGATTTATATTAAAATCAATGCGAAGTAGAAGGCTTATCTTCGAATCCATGCGAAACAAATGGTTTAGCTTCAAATACTTGTGATATGCATGATTTAGCTTCAACTACTAGCGAAAAAAACGAGTTAGCTTCAAATCCAAGCGAAACACATGATTTAGCTTCAAATCAATGCGAAGTAGAAGGCTTATCTTCGTATCCATGCGAAACAAATGGTTTAGCTTCAAACACTTGTGTTATACATGATTTAGCTTCAACTGCATGCGAAACAACGAGTTAGCTTCAAATCCATGCGAAAAACATGATTTAGCTTCAAATCAATGCGAAGAAGAAGGCATAGCTTCAAATCCATGCGAAACAAATGGTTTAGCTTCAAATATTTCTGATATACATGATTTAGCTTAAAATGCAGTCGAAACAAACGAGTTGGGCTTCATAGCCAAGCGAAACACATTATTTAGCGTCAAAGTCATGCGAAACACATGGTTTAACTTAATATTCATGCGAAACAAATGCTTCAGCTTCAAATACTTGTGATATACATGATTTAGATTCAACTGCATGCGAAACAAACGAGTTAGCCTCAAATCCATGCGAAACACATGATTTAGCTTCAAACCGATGCGAAGTAGAAGGGTTATCTTCGAATCCATGGGAAACAAATGGTTTAGCTTCAAACACTTGTGATATACATGATTTAGCTTCAACAGCATGCGAAACAAACGAGTTAGCTTCAAATCCATGCGAAACACATGATTTAGCTTCAAATCAATGCGAGGAAGAGGGGTGATCTTCGAATCCATGCTAGTGAAATGGTTCATATTCAAATACTTGTGATATACATGATTTAGCTTCAACAGCATGCGAAACAAACGAGTTAGCTTCAAATCCAAGCGAAACACATGATTTAGCTTCAATTTAATGCGAAGTAGGAGGCTTAGCTTCAAATCCTTGCCAATCAAACGGTTTAGCTTCAAATACTTGTGATATACTTGATTTAGATTCAAGTGCATGCGAAACAAACTAGTTAGCTTTAAACCCATGCGAAACACATGATTAAACTCCAAATCAATTCGAAGTAGAAGGCTTTGCTTCAAATCCATGCGAAACACATGATTTAGCTTCAAATCAATGCGAAGAAGAGGGGTGATCTTCGAATCCATGCTAATCAAATGGTACATATTCAAATACTTGTGATATACATGATTTAGCTTCAACAGCATGCGAAACAAACTAGTTAGCTTTAAACCAATGCGAAACACATGATTAAACTCCAAATCAATTCGAAGTAGAAGGTTTTGCTTCAAATCCATGCGAAACACATGATTTAGCTTCAAATCAATGCGAAGAAGAGGGGTGATCTTCGAATCCATGCTAATCAAATGGTACATATTCAAATACTTGTGATATACATGATTTAGCTTCAACTGCATGCGAAACAAACGAGTTAGCTTCAAATCCATGCGAAACAGATGATATAGCTTCAAATCGATGCGGAGTAGAAGGGTTATCTTCGAATCGATGCGAAACAAATGGTTTAGCTTCAAATACTTGTGATATACATGATTTAGCTTCAACAGCATGCGACACAAACGAGTTAGCTTCAAATCCAAGCGAAACACATGATTTATCTTCAAATCAATGCGAGGTAGAAGGCTTATCTTCAAATCCATGCGAATCAAACGATTTAGCTTCAAATACTTGTGATATACATGATTTAGCTTCAACAGCATGCGAAACAAACCAGTTAGCTTCAAATCTATGCGAAACACATGATTTAGCTTCATATCAATGCGAAGTAGAAGGGTTATCTTCGAATCCATGCGAAACAAATGGTTTAGCTTCAAATACTAGTGATATACATGATTTAGCTTCAACAGCATGCGAAACAAACGAGTTAGCTTCAAATCCAAGCGAAACACATAATTTATATTCAAATCAATGCGAGGTAGAAGGCTTAGCTTCAAATCCAGCGAAACGAATGATTTAGCTTCAAATACTTGCGAATATCACTGATATAGCTTCAAATGCAGGCGAAACAAACGAGTTAGCTTTAAATCCATGCAAAAGACATGATTTATATTCAAATCAATGCGAAGTAGACGGCTTAGTTTGAAACCCATGCGAATCAAGTTCTTTAGCTTCAAATACTTATGATATACATGATTTAGCTTCAACTGCTTGAGGAGCAAACGAGTGAACTTCAAATCCATTCAAAACACATGATTTAGCTTCAAATCCATGCGAAACTCATGATTTAGCTTCAAATCAATGCGAAGTAGAAGGCTGATCTTCGAATCCATGCGAATCAAATGGTTTAGCTTCAAACACTTGTGATATACATGATTTAGCTTCAACTGCAAGCGAAACAAACGAGTTAGCTTCAAATCCATGCGAAACACATGATTTAGCTTCAATTTAAAGCGAAGTAGAAGGCTTAGCTTCAAATCCATGCCAATCAAACGGTTTAGCTTCAAATACTTGTGATATACATGGTTCAGCTTCAAGTGCATGCGAAATAAACGAGTTAGCTTCCAATCCATGCGAAAAACATGATTTAGGTCCAAATCAATGCGAAGCAGAAGGCTGATGTTCGAATCCATGCGAAACAAAGGTTTAGCTTCAAATACTTGTGATATACTTGATTTATATTCAAGTGCATGCGAAACAAACGAGATAGCTTCAAATCCATGCGAGACATATGATTTAACATCAAATCAATGCGAAGTAGAAGGCATAGCTTCAAATGCATGGGAATAAAATGGTTTAGCTTCAAATACTTGCGATATACATGATTTAGCTTCAACTGCATGCGAAACAACGAGTTAGCTTTAAATCCATGCGGAACATATGATTTAACATCAAATCAATGCGAAGCAGAAGGCTGATGTTCGAATCCATGCGAAACAAATGGTTTAGCTTCAAATACTTGTGATATACATGATTTAGCTTCAACTGCATGCGAAACAAACGAGTTAGCTTCAAATCCTTGCGAAACACATGATTATCTTCAAATCAATGCGAAGAAGAGTGGTGATCTTCGAATCCATGTTAATCAAATGGTCCATATTCAAATACTTGTGATATACATGATTTAGCTTCAACAGCATGCGAAACAAACGAGTTAGCTGTAAATCCATGCGAAACACATGATTTAGCTCCAAATCAATGCGAAGTAGAAGGCATAGCTACAAATCCATGGGAATCAAATGGTTTAGCTTCAAATACTTGTGATATACATGATTTAGTTTCAACAGCATGCGAAACAAACGAGTTAACTTCAAATCCATGCGAAACAAATGATTTAGCTTCAAACCGATGCGAAGTAGAAGGGTTATCTTCGAATCCATGGGAAACAAATGGTTTAGCTTCAAACACTTGTGATATACATGATTTAGCTTCAACAGCATGCGAAACAAACGAGTTAGCTTCAAATCCATGCGAAACACATGATTTAGCTTCAAACCAATGCGAAAAAGAAGGATTATCTTCGAATCCATGCGAAACAAATGGTTTAGCTTCAAACACTTGTGATATACAAGATTTAGCTTCAACAGCATGCGAAACAAACGAGTTAGCTTCAAAAACCATGCGAAACACATGATTAAACTCCAAATCAATTCGAAGTAGAAGGCTTTGCTTCAAATCCATGCGAAACACATGATTTAGCTTCAAATCAATGCGAAGAAGAGGGGTGATCTTCGAATCCATGCTAATCAAATGGTACATATTCAAATACTTGTGATATACATGATTTAGCTTCAACAGCATGCGAAACAAACTAGTTAGCTTTAAACCAATGCGAAACAAATGATTAAACTCCAAATCAATTCGAAGTAGAAGGTTTTGCTTCAAATCCATGCGAAACACATGATTTAGCTTCAATTTAAAGCGAAGTAGAAGGCTTAGCTTCAAATCCATGCCAATCAAACGGTTTAGCTTCAAATACTTGTGATATACATGGTTCAGCTTCAAGTGCATGCGAAATAAACGAGTTAGCTTCAAATCCATGCGAAAAACATGATTTAGGTCCAAATCAATGCGAAGCAGAAGGCTGATGTTCGAATCCATGCGAAACAAAGGTTTAGCTTCAAATACTTGTGATATACTTGATTTATATTCAAGTGCATGCGAAACAAACGAGATAGCTTCAAATCCATGCGAGACATATGATTTAACATCAAATCAATGCGAAGTAGAAGGCATAGCTTCAAATGCATGGGAATAAAATGGTTTAGCTTCAAATCCTTGCAAAACACATGATTATCTTCAAATCAATGCGAAGAAGAGTGGTGATCTTCGAATCCATGTTAATCAAATGGTCCATATTCAAATACTTGTGATATACATGATTTAGCTTCAACAGCATGCGAAACAAACGAGTTAGCTGTAAATCCATGCGAAACACATGATTTAGCTCCAAATCAATGCGAAGTAGAAGGCATAGCTACAAATCCATGGGAAACAAATGGTTTAGATTCACATACTTGTGATATACATGATTTAGCGTCAACAACATGCGAAACAAACGTGTAAGCTTCAAATCCATGCGAAACACATGATTTAGCTTCAATTTAAAGCGAAGTAGAAGGCTTAGCTTCAAATCCATGACAATCAAACGGTTTAGCTTCAAATACTTGTGATATACATGGTTCAGCTTCAAGTGCATGCGAAATAAACGAGTTAGCTTCAAATCCATGCGAAAAACATGATTTAGGTCCAAATCAATGCGAAGCAGAAGGCTGATGTTCGAATCCATGCGAAACAAAGGTTTAGCTTCAAATACTTGTGATATACTTGATTTATATTCAAGTGCATGCGAAACAAACGAGATAGCTTCAAATCCATGCGAGACATATGATTTAACATCAAATCAATGCGAAGTAGAAGGCATAGCTTCAAATGCATGGGAATAAAATGGTTTAGCTTCAAATCCTTGCGAAACACATGATTATCTTCAAATCAATGCGAAGAAGAGTGGTGATCTTCGAATCCATGTTAATCAAATGGTCCATATTCAAATACTTGTGATATACATGATTTAGCTTCAACAGCATGCGAAACAAACGAGTTAGCTGTAAATCCATGCGAAACACATGATTTAGCTCCAAATCAATGCGAAGTAGAAGGCATAGCTACAAATCCATGGGAATCAAATGGTTTAGCTTCAAATACTTGTGATATACATGATTTAGTTTCAACAGCATGCGAAACAAACGAGTTAGCTTCAAATCCATGCGAAACAAATGATTTAGCTTCAAACCGATGCGAAGTAGAAGGGTTATCTTCGAATCCATGGGAAACAAATGGTTTAGCTTCAAACACTTGTGATATACATGATTTAGCTTCAACAGCATGCGAAACAAACGAGTTAGCTTCAAATCCATGCGAAACACATGATTTAGCTTCAAACCAATGCGAAAAAGAAGGATTATCTTCGAATCCATGCGAAACAAATGGTTTAGCTTCAAACACTTGTGATATACAAGATTTAGCTTCAACAGCATGCGAAACAAACGAGTTAGCTTCAAAAACCATGCAAAACACATGATTTAGCTTCAAATCAATGCGAAGTAGAAGGGTTATCTTTGAATCCATGCGAAACAAATGGTTTAGCTTCAAACACTTGTGATATACATGATTTTGCTTCAACTGCACGCTGAACAAACGAGTTAGCTTCAAATCCATGCGAAACACATGATTTAGCTTCAAATCAATGCGAAGAAGAGGGGTGATCTTCGAATCCATGCTAATCAAATGGTTCATATTCAAATACTTGTGATATACATGATTTAGCTTCAACAGCATGCGAAACAAACGAGTTAGCTTCAAATCCAAGCGAAACACATGATTTAGCTTCAATTTAATGCGAAGTAGGAGGCTTAGCTTCAAATCCTTGCCAATCAAACGGTTTAGCTTCAAATACTTGTGATATACTTGATTTAGATTCAAGTGCATGCGAAACAAACTAGTTAGCTTTAAACCCATGCGAAACACATGATTAAACTCCAAATCAATTCGAAGTAGAAGGCTTTGCTTCAAATCCATGCGAAACACATGATTTAGCTTCAAATCAATGCGAAGAAGAGGGGTGATCTTCGAATCCATGCTAATCAAATGGTACATATTCAAATACTTGTGATATACATGATTTAGCTTCAACAGCATGCGAAACAAACTAGTTAGCTTTAAACCAATGCGAAACAAATGATTAAACTCCAAATCAATTCGAAGTAGAAGGTTTTGCTTCAAATCCATGCGAAACACATGATTTAGCTTCAAATCAATGCGAAGAAGAGGGGTGATCTTCGAATCCATGCTAATCAAATGGTACATATTCAAATACTTGTGATATACATGATTTAGCTTCAACTGCATGCGAAACAAACGAGTTAGCTTCAAATCCATGCGAAACAGATGATATAGCTTCAAATCGATGCGGAGTAGAAGGCTTATCTACGAATCCATGCGAAACAAATGGTTTAGCTGCAAATACTTGTGATATACATGATTCAGCATCAACTGCATGCGAAACAAACGAGTTAGCTACTAATCCATGCGAAATACATGATTTAGCTTCAAATCAATGCGAAGAAGAAGGATTATCTTCGAATCCATGCAAAACAAATGGTTTAGCTTCAAACAAATTGTGATATACATGATTTAGCTTCAAGTGCATGCGAAATAACCGAGTTAGCTTCAAATCCATGCGAAACACATGATTTAGGTCCAAATCAATGCGAAGCAGAAGGCTGATGTTCGAATACATGCGAAACAAAGGTTTAGCTTCAAATACTTGTGATATACTTGATTTATAGTCAAGTGCATGCGAAACAAACGAGATAGCTTCAAATCCATGCGAGACATATGATTTAACATCAAATCAATGCGAAGTAGAAGGCATAGCTTCAAATCCATGTGAATAAAATGGTTTAGCTTCAAATACTTGTGATATACATGATTTAGCTTCAACTGCATGCGAAACAAACGAGTTAGCTTCAAATCCATGCGCAACACATGATTTAGCTTCAAATGAATGCGAAGTAGAAGGGTTATCTTTGAATCCATGCGAAACAAATGGTTTAGCTTCAAACACTTGTGTTATACATGATTTAGCTTCAACTGCATGCGAAACAACGAGTTAGCTTTAAATCCATGCGAAACATATGATTCAACTCCAAATCAATGCGAAGTAGAAGGCATAGCTTCAAATCCATGGGAAACAAATGGTTTAGCTTCAATCACTTGTGATATACATGATTTAGCTTCAACTGCATGCGAAACAACGATTTAGCTTTAAATCCATGCGAAACACATGATTTAACTCCAAATCTATGCGAAGTAGAAGGCATAGCTTACAAATCCATGGGAATCAAATGGTTTAGCTTCAAATACTTGTGATATACATGGTTCAGCTTCAAGTGCATGCGAAATAAACGAGTTAGCTTCAAATCCATGCGAAAAACATGATTTAGGTCCAAATCAATGCGAAGCAGAAGGCTGATGTTCGAATCCATGCGAAACAAAGGTTTAGCTTCAAATACTTGTGATATACTTGATTTATATTCAAGTGCATGCGAAACAAACGAGATAGCTTCAAATCCATGCGAGACATATGATTTAACATCAAATCAATGCGAAGTAGAAGGCATAGCTTCAAATGCATGGGAATAAAATGGTTTAGCTTCAAATCCTTGCAAAACACATGATTATCTTCAAATCAATGCGAAGAAGAGTGGTGATCTTCGAATCCATGTTAATCAAATGGTCCATATTCAAATACTTGTGATATACATGATTTAGCTTCAACAGCATGCGAAACAAACGAGTTAGCTGTAAATCCATGCGAAACACATGATTTAGCTCCAAATCAATGCGAAGTAGAAGGCATAGCTACAAATCCATGGGAAACAAATGGTTTAGATTCACATACTTGTGATATACATGATTTAGCGTCAACAACATGCGAAACAAACGTGTAAGCTTCAAATCCATGCGAAACACATGATTTAGCTTCAATTTAAAGCGAAGTAGAAGGCTTAGCTTCAAATCCATGCCAATCAAACGGTTTAGCTTCAAATACTTGTGATATACATGGTTCAGCTTCAAGTGCATGCGAAATAAACGAGTTAGCTTCAAATCCATGCGAAAAACATGATTTAGGTCCAAATCAATGCGAAGCAGAAGGCTGATGTTCGAATCCATGCGAAACAAAGGTTTAGCTTCAAATACTTGTGATATACTTGATTTATATTCAAGTGCATGCGAAACAAACGAGATAGCTTCAAATCCATGCGAGACATATGATTTAACATCAAATCAATGCGAAGTAGAAGGCATAGCTTCAAATGCATGGGAATAAAATGGTTTAGCTTCAAATCCTTGCGAAACACATGATTATCTTCAAATCAATGCGAAGAAGAGTGGTGATCTTCGAATCCATGTTAATCAAATGGTCCATATTCAAATACTTGTGATATACATGATTTAGCTTCAACAGCATGCGAAACAAACGAGTTAGCTGTAAATCCATGCGAAACACATGATTTAGCTCCAAATCAATGCGAAGTAGAAGGCATAGCTACAAATCCATGGGAATCAAATGGTTTAGCTTCAAATACTTGTGATATACATGATTTAGTTTCAACAGCATGCGAAACAAACGAGTTAGCTTCAAATCCATGCGAAACAAATGATTTAGCTTCAAACCGATGCGAAGTAGAAGGGTTATCTTCGAATCCATGGGAAACAAATGGTTTAGCTTCAAACACTTGTGATATACATGATTTAGCTTCAAACACTTGTGATATACATGATTTAGCTTCAACAGCATGCGAAACAAACGAGTTAGCTTCAAATCCATGCGAAACACATGATTTAGCTTCAAACCAATGCGAAAAAGAAGGATTATCTTCGAATCCATGCGAAACAAATGGTTTAGCTTCAAACACTTGTGATATACAAGATTTAGCTTCAACAGCATGCGAAACAAACGAGTTAGCTTCAAAAACCATGCAAAACACATGATTTAGCTTCAAATCAATGCGAAGTAGAAGGGTTATCTTTGAACCCATGCGAAACAAATGGTTTAGCTTCAAACACTTGTGATATACATGATTTTGCTTCAACTGCACGCTGAACAAACGAGTTAGCTTCAAATCCATGCGAAACACATGATTTAGCTTCAAATCAATGCGAAGAAGAGGGGTGATCTTCGAATCCATGCTAATCAAATGGTTCATATTCAAATACTTGTGATATACATGATTTAGCTTCAACAGCATGCGAAACAAACGAGTTAGCTTCAAATCCAAGCGAAACACATGATTAAGCTTCAATTTAATGCGAAGTAGGAGGCTTAGCTTCAAATCCTTGCCAATCAAACGGTTTAGCTTCAAATACTTGTGATATACTTGATTTAGATTCAAGTGCATGCGAAACAAACTAGTTAGCTTTAAACCCATGCGAAACACATGATTAAACTCCAAATCAATTCGAAGTAGAAGGCTTTGCTTCAAATCCATGCGAAACACATGATTTAGCTTCAAATCAATGCGAAGAAGAGGGGTGATCTTCGAATCCATGCTAATCAAATGGTACATATTCAAATACTTGTGATATACATGATTTAGCTTCAACAGCATGCGAAACAAACTAGTTAGCTTTAAACCAATGCGAAACAAATGATTAAACTCCAAATCAATTCGAAGTAGAAGGTTTTGCTTCAAATCCATGCGAAACACATGATTTAGCTTCAAATCAATGCGAAGAAGAGGGGTGATCTTCGAATCCATGCTAATCAAATGGTACATATTCAAATACTTGTGATATACATGATTTAGCTTCAACTGCATGCGAAACAAACGAGTTAGCTTCAAATCCATGCGAAACAGATGATATAGCTTCAAATCGATGCGGAGTAGAAGGCTTATCTACGAATCCATGCGAAACAAATGGTTTAGCTGCAAATACTTGTGATATACATGATTCAGCATCAACTGCATGCGAAACAAACGAGTTAGCTACTAATCCATGCGAGACATATGATTTAACATCAAATCAATGCGAAGTAGAAGGCATAGCTTCAAATCCATGTGAATAAAATGGTTTAGCTTCAAATACTTGTGATATACATGATTTAGCTTCAACTGCATGCGAAACAAACGAGTTAGCTTCAAATCCATGCGAAACAGATGATATAGCTTCAAATCGATGCGGAGTAGAAGGCTTATCTACGAATCCATGCGAAACAAATGGTTTAGCTGCAAATACTTGTGATATACATGATTCAGCATCAACTGCATGCGAAACAAACGAGTTAGCTACTAATCCATGCGAAATACATGATTTAGCTTCAAATCAATGCGAAGAAGAAGGATTATCTTCGAATCCATGCAAAACAAATGGTTTAGCTTCAAACAAATTGTGATATACATGATTTAGCTTCAAGTGCATGCGAAATAACCGAGTTAGCTTCAAATCCATGCGAAACACATGATTTAGGTCCAAATCAATGCGAAGCAGAAGGCTGATGTTCGAATACATGCGAAACAAAGGTTTAGCTTCAAATACTTGTGATATACTTGATTTATAGTCAAGTGCATGCGAAACAAACGAGATAGCTTCAAATCCATGCGAGACATATGATTTAACATCAAATCAATGCGAAGTAGAAGGCATAGCTTCAAATCCATGTGAATAAAATGGTTTAGCTTCAAATACTTGTGATATACATGATTTAGCTTCAACTGCATGCGAAACAAACGAGTTAGCTTCAAATCCATGCGCAACACATGATTTAGCTTCAAATGAATGCGAAGTAGAAGGGTTATCTTTGAATCCATGCGAAACAAATGGTTTAGCTTCAAACACTTGTGTTATACATGATTTAGCTTCAACTGCATGCGAAACAACGAGTTAGCTTTAAATCCATGCGAAACATATGATTTAACTCCAAATCAATGCGAAGTAGAAGGCATAGCTTCAAATCCATGGGAAACAAATGGTTTAGCTTCAATCACTTGTGATATACATGATTTAGCTTCAACTGCATGCGAAACAACGATTTAGCTTTAAATCCATGCGAAACACATGATTTAACTCCAAATCTATGCGAAGTAGAAGGCTTTGCTTCAAATCCATGCGAAAAACATGATTTAGCTTCAAATCAATGCAAGGTAGAAGGGTTATCTTCGAATTCATGCGAAACAAATGATTTAGCTTCAAACACTTGTGATATACATGATTTAGCTTCAACAGCATGCGAAACAAACGAGTTAGCTTCAAATCCATGCGAAATACATGATTTAGCTTCAAATCAATGCGAAGTAGAAGGGTTATCTTTGAATCCATGCGAAACAAATGGTTTAGCTTCAAACACTAGTGTTATACATGATTTAGCTTCAACTGCATGCGAAACAACGAGTTAGCTTTAAATCCATGCGAAACATATGATTTAACTCCAAATCAATGCGAAGTAGAAGGCATAGCTTCAAATCCATGGGAAACAAATGGTTTAGATTCACATACTTGTGATATACATGATTTAGCTTCAACAGCATGCGAAACAAACGTGTTAGCTTCAAATCCATGCAAAACACATGATTTAGCTTCAATTTAATGCGAAGTAGAAGGCTTAGCTTCAAATCCATGCCAATCAAATGGTTTAGCTTCTAATACTTGTGATATACATGGTTCAGCTTCAAGTGCATGCGAAATAAACGAGTTAGCTTCAAATCCATGCGAAACACATGATTTAGGTCCAAATCAATGCGAAGCAGAAGGCTGTTGTTCGAATCCATGCGAAACAAAGGTTTAGCTTCAAACACCTGCGATATACATGATTTAGCTTCAACTGCATGCGAAACAAACGAGTTAGCTTCAAATCCATGCGATACACATGATTTAGCTTCAAATCAAAGCGAATTAGTAGGGTTATCTACGAATTCTTGCCAATCAAACGGTTTAGCTTCAAATACCAGTGATATACATGATTTAGCTTCTACTGCATGCGAAAAAATCGAGTTAGCTTCAAATCCAAGCGAAACACGTGATTTAGACTCAAATCAATGCGAAGTAGAAGGTTTTGCTTCAAATCCATGCGAAACACATGATTTAGCTTCAAATCAATGCGAAGAAGAGGGGTGATCTTCGAATCCATGCTAATCAAATGGTACATATTCAAATACTTGTGATATACATGATTTAGCTTCAACAGCATGCGAAACAAACTAGTTAGCTTTAAACCAATGCGAAACACATGATTAAACTCCAAATCAATTCGAAGTAGAAGGTTTTGCTTCAAATCCATGCGAAACACATGATTTAGCTTCAAATCAGTGCGAAGAAGAGGGGTGATCTTCGAATCCATGCTAATCAAATGGTTTAGCTTCAAACACTTGTGATATACATGATTTAGCTTCAACTGCTTGCGAAACAACGAGTTAGCTTTAAATCCATGCGAAACACATGATTTAACTCCAAATCAATGCGAAGTAGAAGGCTTTGCTTCAAATCCATGCGAAACACATGATTTAGCTTCAAATCAATGCGAAGTAGAAGAGCTATCTTCGAAACCATGCGAAACAAATGATTTAGCTTCAAACACTTGTGATATACATGATTTAGCTTCAACTGCATGCGAAACAAACGAGTTAGCTTCAAATCCATGCGCAACACATGATTTAGCTTCAAATCAATGCGAAGTAGAAGGGTTATCTTTGAATCCATGCGAAACAAATGGTTTAGCATCAAACACTTGTGTTATACATGATTTAGCTTCAACTGCATGCGAAACAACGAGTTAGCTTTAAATCCATGCGAAACACATGATTTAGCTCCAAATCAATGCGAAGTAGAAGGCATAGCTTCAAATCCATGGGAAACAAATGGTTTAGATTCACATACTTGTGATATACATGATTTAGCTTCAACAACATGCGAAACAAACGTGTAAGCTTCAAATCCATGCGAAACACATGATTTAGCTTCAATTTAAAGCGAAGTAGAAGGCTTAGCTTCAAATCCATGCCAATCAAACGGTTTAGCTTCAAATACTTGTGATATACATGGTTCAGCTTCAAGTGCATGCGAAATAAACGAGTTAGCTTCAAATCCATGCGAAAAACATGATTTAGGTCCAAATCAATGCGAAGCAGAAGGCTGATGTTCGAATCCATGCGAAACAAAGGTTTAGCTTCAAATACTTGTGATATACTTGATTTATATTCAAGTGCATGCGAAACAAACGAGATAGCTTCAAATCCATGCGAGACATATGATTTAACATCAAATCAATGCGAAGTAGAAGGCATAGCTTCAAATGCATGGGAATAAAATGGTTTAGCTTCAAATACTTGCGATATACATGATTTAGCTTCAACTGCATGCGAAACAACGAGTTAGCTTTAAATCCATGCGAAACATATGATTTAACATCAAATCAATGCGAAGCAGAAGGCTGATGTTCGAATCCATGCGAAACAAATGGTTTAGCTTCAAATACTTGTGATATACATGATTTAGCTTCAACTGCATGCGAAACAAACGAGTTAGCTTCAAATCCATGCGAAACAGATGATATAGCTTCAAATCGATGCGGAGTAGAAGGCTTATCTACGAATCCATGCGAAACAAATGGTTTAGCTGCAAATACTTGTGATATACATGATTCAGCATCAACTGCATGCGAAACAAACGAGTTAGCTTCTAATCCATGCGAAATACATGATTATCTTCAAATCAATGCGAAGAAGAGGGGTGATCTTCGAATCCATGCTAATCAAATGGTTTAGCTTCAAACACTTGTGATATACATGATTTAGCTTCAACTGCTCGCGAAACAACGAGTTAGCTTTAAATCCATGCGAAACACATGATTTAACTCCAAATCAATGCGAAGTAGAAGGCTTTGCTTCAAATCCATGCGAAACACATGATTTAGCTTCAAATCAATGCGAAGTAGAAGAGCTATCTTCGAATCCATGCGAAACAAATGATTTAGCTTCAAACACTTGTGTTATACATGATTTAGCTTCAACTGCATGCGAAACAACGAGTTAGCTTTAAATCCATGCGAAACACATGATTTAGCTCCAAATCAATGCGAAGTAGAAGGCATAGCTTCAAATCCATGGGAATAAAATGGTTTATCTTCAAATACTTGTGGTATGCATGACTTATCTTCAACTGCATGCGAAACAAACGAGTTAGCTTCAAATCCATGCGAAACACATGATTTAGCTCCAAATCAATGCGAAGTAGAAGGCATAGCTTCAAATCCATGGGAAACAAATGGTTTAGATTCACATACTTGTGATATACATGATTTAGCTTCAACAACATGCGAAACAAACGTGTAAGCTTCAAATCCATGCGAAACACATGATTTAGCTTCAATTTAAAGCGAAGTAGAAGGCTTAGCTTCAAATCCATGCCAATCAAACGGTTTAGCTTCAAATACTTGTGATATACATGGTTCAGCTTCAAGTGCATGCGAAATAAACGAGTTAGCTTCAAATCCATGCGAAAAACATGATTTAGGTCCAAATCAATGCGAAGCAGAAGGCTGATGTTCGAATCCATGCGAAACAAAGGTTTAGCTTCAAATACTTGTGATATACTTGATTTATATTCAAGTGCATGCGAAACAAACGAGATAGCTTCAAATCCATGCGAGACATATGATTTAACATCAAATCAATGCGAAGTAGAAGGCATAGCTTCAAATGCATGGGAATAAAATGGTTTAGCTTCAAATACTTGCGATATACATGATTTAGCTTCAACTGCATGCGAAACAACGAGTTAGCTTTAAATCCATGCGAAACATATGATTTAACATCAAATCAATGCGAAGCAGAAGGCTGATGTTCGAATCCATGCGAAACAAATGGTTTAGCTTCAAATACTTGTGATATACATGATTTAGCTTCAACTGCATGCGAAACAAACGAGTTAGCTTCAAATCCTTGCGAAACACATGATTATCTTCAAATCAATGCGAAGAAGAGTGGTGATCTTCGAATCCATGTTAATCAAATGGTCCATATTCAAATACTTGTGATATACATGATTTAGCTTCAACAGCATGCGAAACAAACGAGTTAGCTGTAAATCCATGCGAAACACATGATTTAGCTCCAAATCAATGCGAAGTAGAAGGCATAGCTACATATCCATGGGAATCAAATGGTTTAGCTTCAAATACTTGTGATATACATGATTTAGTTTCAACAGCATGCGAAACAAACGAGTTAGCTTCAAATCCATGCGAAACAAATGATTTAGCTTCAAACCGATGCGAAGTAGAAGGGTTATCTTCGAATCCATGGGAAACAAATGGTTTAGCTTCAAACACTTGTGATATACATGATTTAGCTTCAACAGCATGCGAAACAAACGAGTTAGCTTCAAATCCATGCGAAACACATGATTTAGCTTCAAACCAATGCGAAAAAGAAGGATTATCTTCGAATCCATGCGAAACAAATGGTTTAGCTTCAAACACTTGTGATATACAAGATTTAGCTTCAACAGCATGCGAAACAAACGAGTTAGCTTCAAAAACCATGCAAAACACATGATTTAGCTTCAAATCAATGCGAAGTAGAAGGGTTATCTTTGAATCCATGCGAAACAAATGGTTTAGCTTCAAACACTTGTGATATACATGATTTTGCTTCAACTGCACGCTGAACAAACGAGTTAGCTTCAAATCCATGCGAAACACATGATTTAGCTTCAAATCAATGCGAAGAAGAGGGGTGATCTTCGAATCCATGCTAATCAAATGGTTCATATTCAAATACTTGTGATATACATGATTTAGCTTCAACAGCATGCGAAACAAACGAGTTAGCTTCAAATCCAAGCGAAACACATGATTTAGCTTCAATTTAATGCGAAGTAGGAGGCTTAGCTTCAAATCCTTGCCAATCAAACGGTTTAGCTTCAAATACTTGTGATATACTTGATTTAGATTCAAGTGCATGCGAAACAAACTAGTTAGCTTTAAACCCATGCGAAACACATGATTAAACTCCAAATCAATTCGAAGTAGAAGGCTTTGCTTCAAATCCATGCGAAACAAACGAGTTAGCTTCAAATCCATGCGAAACAGATGATATAGCTTCAAATCGATGCGGAGTAGAAGGCTTATCTACGAATCCATGCGAAACAAATGGTTTAGCTGCAAATACTTGTGATATACATGATTCAGCATCAACTGCATGCGTAACAAACGAGTTAGCTTCTAATCCATGCGAAATACATGATTTAGCTTCAAATCAATGCGAAGAAGAAGGATTATCTTCGAATCCATGCAAAACAAATGGTTTAGCTTCAAACAAATTGTGATATACATGATTTAGCTTCAAGTGCATGCGAAATAACCGAGTTAGCTTCAAATCCATGCGAAACACATGATTTAGGTCCAAATCAATGCGAAGCAGAAGGCTGATGTTCGAATACATGCGAAACAAAGGTTTAGCTTCAAATACTTGTGATATACTTGATTTATAGTCAAGTGCATGCGAAACAAACGAGATAGCTTCAAATCCATGCGAGACATATGATTTAACATCAAATCAATGCGAAGTAGAAGGCATAGCTTCAAATCCATGTGAATAAAATGGTTTAGCTTCAAATACTTGTGATATACATGATTTAGCTTCAACTGCATGCGAAACAAACGAGTTAACTTCAAATCCATGCGCAACACATGATTTAGCTTCAAATCAATGCGAAGTAGAAGGCATAGCTTCAAATCCATGGGAAACAAATGGTTTAGATTCACATACTTGTGATATACATGATTTAGCTTCAACAGCATGCGAAACAAACGTGTTAGCTTCAAATCCATGCGAAACACATGATTTAGCTTCAATTTAATGCGAAGTAGAAGGCCTAGCTTCAAATCCATGCCAATCAAATGGTTTAGCTTCAAATACTTGTGATATACATGGTTCAGCTTCAAGTGCATGCGAAATAAACGAGTTAGCTTCAAATCCATGCGAAACACATGATTTAGGTCCAAATCAATGCGAAGCAGAAGGCTGTTGTTCGAATCCATGCGAAACAAAGGTTTAGCTTCAAACACCTGTGATATACATGATTTAGCTTCAACTGCATGCGAAACAAACGAGTTAGCTTCAAATCCATGCGATACACATGATTTAGCTTCAAATCAAAGCGAATTAGTAGGGTTATCTACGAATTCTTGCGAAAGAAATGGTTTAGTATCAAATACCAGTGATATACATGATTTAGCTTCTACTGCATGCGAAAAAATCGAGTTAGCTTCAAATCCAAGCGAAACACGTGATTTAGACTCAAATCAATGCGAAGTAGAAGGTTTTGCTTCAAATCCATGCGAAACACATGATTTCGCTTCAAATCAAAGCGAAGTAGAAGGGTCATCTTCGAATCCATGCGAAACAAATGATTTAGCTTCAAACACTTGTGATATACATGACTTAGCTTCAACGGCATGCGAAACAATCGAGTTAGATTCAAATCCGTGCGAAACACATGATTTAGCTTCAAATCAATGCGAAGTAGAAGGCTGATCTTCGAATCCACGAGAAACAAATTGTTTTGCTTCAAATACTTGTGATATACATGACTTAGCTTCAACGGCATGCGAAACAATCGAGTTAGATTCAAATCCGTGCGAAACACATGATTTAGCTTCAAGTCAATGCGAAGTAGAAGGCTTTGCTTCAAATCCGTGCGAATCAAATGTTTTAGCTTCAAATTCTCGTGATATACATGATTTAGCTTCAACTGCGTGCGTAACAAACGAGTTAGCTTCAAATCCAAGCGAAACACATTATTAAGATTCAAATCAATGCGAAGTAGAAGGCTTATCTTCGAATCCATGCGAAACAAATGGTTTAGCTTCAAACACCTGTGATATACATGATTTAGCTTCAACTGCATGCGAAACAAACGAGTTAGCTTCAAATCCATGCGATACACATGATTTAGCTTCAAATCAAAGCGAATTAGTAGGGTTATCTACGAATTCTTGCGAAAGAAATGGTTTAGCATCAAATACCAGTGATATACATGATTTAGCTTCTACTGCATGCGAAAAAATCGAGTTAGCTTCAAATCCAAGCGAAACACGTGATTTAGACTCAAATCAATGCGAAGTAGAAGGTTTTGCTTCAAATCCATGCGAAACACATGATTTCGCTTCAAATCAAAGCGAAGTAGAAGGGTCATCTTCGAATCCATGCGAAACAAATGATTTAGCTTCAAACACTTGTGATATACATGACTTAGCTTCAACGGCATGCGAAACAATCGAGTTAGATTCAAATCCGTGCGAAACACATGATTTAGCTTCAAATCAATGCGAAGTAGAAGGCTTTGCTTCAAATCCGTGCGAATCAAATGTTTTAGCTTCAAATTCTCGTGATATACATGATTTAGCTTCAACTGCGTGCGTAACAAACGAGTTAGCTTCAAATCCAAGCGAAACACATTATTAAGATTCAAATCAATGCGAAGTAGAAGGCTTATCTTCGAATCCATGCGAAACAAATGGTTTAGCTTCAAACACCTGTGATATACATGATTTAGCTTCAACTGCATGCGAAACAAACGAGTTAGCTTCAAATCCATGCGATACACATGATTTAGCTTCAAATCAAAGCGAATTAGTAGGGTTATCTACGAATTCTTGCGAAAGAAATGGTTTAGCTTCAAATACCAGTGATATACATGATTTAGCTTCTACTGCACGCGAAAAAATCGAGTTAGCTTCAAATCCAAGCGAAACACTTTATTTAGATTCAAATCAATACGAAGTAGAAGGCTTAGCTTCAAATACAAGCGAAACACATGATTTAGCTTCAAATCAATGCGAAGTAGAAGGCTTAGTTTCAAATCCATGCGAAACACATGGTTTAGCTTAATATTCATGCGAAACAAATGGTTTAGCTACAAATACTTGTGATATACATCATTTAGGTTCAACTCCATGCGAAATAAACGAGCTAGCTTCAAATCCAGCGAAAAACACGATTTAACTTCAAATCAACGTGAAGTAGAAGGCTTAGCTTCAAATCCACGCGAAACGAAAGATTTAGCTTCAAATACTTGCCAATGTAAGTGATATAGGTCCAAATGCTGGCGAAACAGACGAGTTACCTTCAGATGCATGTGAAACACATGATCTAGTTTCAAATCAATGCGAAGTAGAAGGCTGAACTTGGTATCCGTTCGAAACATATGGTTTAGCTTCAAATACTTGTGATATACTTGATTTAGCTTCACCAGCCTGCGAAACAAACGAGTTAGCATCAAAACCATGCGAAACACATTATTTAGCTTCAAATCAATGCGAAGTAGAAGGGTTATCTTCGAATCCATGCGAATCAAGTGGTTTAGCTTTAAATACTTGTGATATACGTGATTTTGCTTCAAATGCAGGCGAAACGAACAAGTTAGCTTTAAATACATGCGAAACACATGATTTAGTCACAAATCAATGCGAAGTAGAAGGCTTAACTTCAAATTAATGAGAAACTAATGATTTAGCTTCAAATACTTGTGATATACATGATTCAGTTTCAATTGCATGCGAAACAAACGAGTCAGCTTCAAATAAATGCGAAACACATTATTTAGCTTCAAATCAATGCGAAGTAGAAGGGTTATCTTCGAATCCATGTGAAACAAGCGGTTTAGCTTCAAATACTTGTGAAATACTTGATTTTGCTTCAACTGCATACGAAACAAACAAGTTAGCTTCAAATCCATGCGAAACACATGATTTAGCTTCGAATCAATGCGAAGTAGAAGGCATAGCTTCAAATCCATGTGAATCAAATGGTTTATCTTCAAATACTTGTGATATACATGACTTAGATTCAACCTCATGTGAAACAAACGAGTTAGCTTCAAATCCATGCGAAACACATGATTTAGCTTCAAACCAATGCGAAGTAGAAGGGTTATCTTCGAATCCATGCGAAACAAATGGTTTAGCTTCAAACACTTGTGATATACATGATTTAGCTTCAACAGCATGCGAAACAAACGAGTTAGCTTCAAAAACCATGCGATACACATGATTTAGCTTCAAATCGATGCGAAGCAGAAGGCTTATCTACGAATCCATGCGAAACAAAAGGTTTAGCTGCAAATACTTGTGATATACATGATTCAGCATCAACTGCATGCGAAACAAACGAGTTAGATTCAAATCCATGCGAAACACATGATTTAGCTTCAAATCAATGCGAAGTGGAAGACTGATCTTTGAATCAATGCGAAACAAATGGTTTAGCTTCAAATCAATGCGAAGTAGAATGCTGAGTTTCAAATCCATGCGAATCAAATGTTTTAGCTTCAAATACTTGTGATATACATGATTTAGCTTCAACTGCATGCGATATAAACGAGTTAGCTTCAAATCCATGCGAAACACATGATTTAGCATCAAATCAATGCGAAGTAGGAGGCTTATCTACAAATCCATGCGAAACAAACCGTTTAGCTTCAAATACTTGTGATATTCATGATTTAACTCGACTGCATGTGAAACAAACGAGTTAGCTTAAAATCCAAGCGAAACACATGATTTAGCTTCAAATCAATGCGAAGTAGAAGGCTTATCTTCGAATCCATGCGAAACAAATGGTTTAGCTTCAAATACTTGTGATATACATGATTTAGCATCAAATACTGGCGAAATACATGATTTAGCTTCAAATTCATTCGTAACACATGGCGTAGCTTAATATTCATGCGTAGCAAATGGATCAGCTGCAAATACTTGTGATATACATGATTTAGCTTCAACTGCATGCGAAACAAACGAGTTAGCTTCAAATCCATTCGAAACACATGGTTTAGATTCAAATCAATGCGAAGTAGAAGGCTTTGCTTCAAAATCCTTGCGAATCAAATGGTTTAGCTACAAAATCTCGTGATGTACATGATTTAGCTTCAACTGCATGCGAAAACAACGAGTTAGCTTGATATCCATGCGAAAAACATGATTTAGATTCAAATCAATGCGAAGTAGAAGGCTTATCTTCAAATCCATGCGAAACAAACCGTTTAGCTTCAAATACTTGTGATATTCATGATTTAACTCGACTGCATGTGAAACAAACGAGTTAGCTTAAAATCCAAGCGAAACACATGATTTAGCTTCAAATCAATGCGAAGTAGAAGGGTTATCTTCGAATCCATGCGAAACAAATGGTTTAGCTTCAAACACTTGTGATATACATGATTTAGCTTCAACTGCATGCGAAACAAACGAGTTAGCTTCAAATCCATTCGAAACACATGGTTTAGATTCAAATCAATGCGAAGTAGAAGGCTTTGCTTCAAAATCCTTGCGAATCAAATGGTTTAGCTACAAAATCTCGTGATGTACATGATTTAGCTTCAACTGCATGCGAAAACAACGTGTTAGCTTGATATCCATGCGAAAAACATGATTTAGATTCAAATCAATGCGATGTAGAAGACTGATCTTTGAATCCATGCGAAACAAATGGATTAGCTTCAAATACTTGTCATATACATGATTTAGCTTCAACGGCATGCGAAACAATCGAGTTAGATTCAAATCCGTGCGAAACACATGATTTAGCTTCAAATCAATGCGAAGTAGAAGGCTTTGCTTCAAATCCGTGCGAAACAAATGGTTTAGCTTCAAACACCTGCGATATACGTGATTTAGCTTCAACTGCATGCAAAACAAACGAGTTAGCTTCATATCCATGCGAAAAACATGATTTAGCTTCAAATCAATGCGAAGTAGAAGACTGATCTTTGAATCCATGCGAAACAAATGGTTTAGCTTCAAATACTTGTCATATACATGATTTAGCTTCAACGGCATGCGAAACAATCGAGTTAGATTCAAATCCGTGCGAAACACATGATTTAGCTTCAAATCAATGCGAAGTAGAAGGATTATCTTCGAATCCATGCGAAACAAATGGTTTAGATTCAAACACCTGTGATATACATGATTTAGCTTCAACTGCATGCGAAAAAATCGAGTTAGCTTCAAATCCAAGCGAAACACGTGATTTAGACTCAAATCAATCGAAGTAGAAGGTTTTGCTTCAAATCCATGCGAAACACATGATTTAGCTTCAAATCAATGCGAAGTAGAAGGCTTTGCTTCAAATCCGTGCGAATCAAATGTTTTAGCTTCAAATTCTCGTGATATACATGATTTAGCTTCAACTGCGTGCGTAACAAACGAGTTAGCTTCAAATCCAAGCGAAACACATTATTAAGATTCAAATCAATGCGAAGTAGAAGGCTTATCTTCGAATCCATGCGAAACAAATGGTTTAGCTTCAAACACTTGTGATATACATGATTTTGCTTCAACTGCACGCTGAACAAACGAGTTAGCTTCAAATCCATGCGAAACACATGATTTAGCTTCAAATCAATGCGAAGAAGAGGGGTGATCTTCGAATCCATGCTAATCAAATGGTTCATATTCAAATACTTGTGATATACATGATTTAGCTTCAACAGCATGCGAAACAAACGAGTTAGCTTCAAATCCAAGCGAAACACATGATTTAGCTACAATTTAATGCGAAGTAGGAGGCTTAGCTTCAAATCCTTGCCAATCAAACGGTTTAGCTTCAAATACTTGTGATATACTTGATTTAGATTCAAGTGCATGCGAAACAAACTAGTTAGCTTTAAACCCATGCGAAACACATGATTAAACTCCAAATCAATTCGAAGTAGAAGGCTTTGCTTCAAATCCATGCGAAACACATGATTTAGCTTCAAATCAATGCGAAGAAGAGGGGTGATCTTCGAATCCATGCTAATCAAATGGTACATATTCAAATACTTGTGATATACATGATTTAGCTTCAACAGCATGCGAAACAAACTAGTTAGCTTTAAACCAATGCGAAACAAATGATTAAACTCCAAATCAATTCGAAGTAGAAGGTTTTGCTTCAAATCCATGCGAAACACATGATTTAGCTTCAAATCAATGCGAAGAAGAGGGGTGATCTTCGAATCCATGCTAATCAAATGGTACATATTCAAATACTTGTGATATACATGATTTAGCTTCAACTGCATGCGAAACAAACGAGTTAGCTTCAAATCCATGCGAAATAGATGATATAGCTTCAAATCGATGCGGAGTAGAAGGCTTATCTACGAATCCATGCGAAACAAATGGTTTAGCTGCAAATACTTGTGATATACATGATTCAGCATCAACTGCATGCGAAACAAACGAGTTAGCTACTAATCCATGCGAAATACATGATTTAGCTTCAAATCAATGCGAAGAAGAAGGATTATCTTCGAATCCATGCAAAACAAATGGTTTAGCTTCAAACAAATTGTGATATACATGATTTAGCTTCAAGTGCATGCGAAATAACCGAGTTAGCTTCAAATCCATGCGAAACACATGATTTAGGTCCAAATCAATGCGAAGCAGAAGGCTGATGTTCGAATACATGCGAAACAAAGGTTTAGCTTCAAATACTTGTGATATACTTGATTTATAGTCAAGTGCATGCGAAACAAACGAGATAGCTTCAAATCCATGCGAGACATATGATTTAACATCAAATCAATGCGAAGTAGAAGGCATAGCTTCAAATCCATGTGAATAAAATGGTTTAGCTTCAAATACTTGTGATATACATGATTTAGCTTCAACTGCATGCGAAACAAACGAGTTAGCTTCAAATCCATGCGCAACACATGATTTAGCTTCAAATCAATGCGAAGTAGAAGGGTTATCTTCGAATCCATGGGAAACAAATGGTTTAGCTTCAAACACTTGTGATATACATGATTTAGCTTCAACAGCATGCGAAACAAACGAGTTAGCTTCAAATCCATGCGAAACACATGATTTAGCTTCAAACCAATGCGAAAAAGAAGGATTATCTTCGAATCCATGCGAAACAAATGGTTTAGCTTCAAACACTTGTGATATACAAGATTTAGCTTCAACAGCATGCGAAACAAACGAGTTAGCTTCAAAAACCATGCAAAACACATGATTTAGCTTCAAATCAATGCGAAGTAGAAGGGTTATCTTTGAATCCATGCGAAACAAATGGTTTGGCTTCAAACACTTGTGATATACATGATTTTGCTTCAACTGCACGCTGAACAAACGAGTTAGCTTCAAATCCATGCGAAACACATGATTTAGCTTCAAATCAATGCGAAGAAGAGGGGTGATCTTCGAATCCATGCTAATCAAATGGTTCATATTCAAATACTTGTGATATACATGATTTAGCTTCAACAGCATGCGAAACAAACGAGTTAGCTTCAAATCCAAGCGAAACACATGATTTAGCTTCAATTTAATGCGAAGTAGGAGGCTTAGCTTCAAATCCTTGCCAATCAAACGGTTTAGCTTCAAATACTTGTGATATACTTGATTTAGATTCAAGTGCATGCGAAACAAACTAGTTAGCTTTAAACCCATGCGAAACACATGATTAAACTCCAAATCAATTCGAAGTAGAAGGCTTTGCTTCAAATCCATGCGAAACACATGATTTAGCTTCAAATCAATGCGAAGAAGAGGGGTGATCTTCGAATCCATGCTAATCAAATGGTACATATTCAAATACTTGTGATATACATGATTTAGCTTCAACAGCATGCGAAACAAACTAGTTAGCTTTAAACCAATGCGAAACAAATGATTAAACTCCAAATCAATTCGAAGTAGAAGGTTTTGCTTCAAATCCATGCGAAACACATGATTTAGCTTCAAATCAATGCGAAGAAGAGGGGTGATCTTCGAATCCATGCTAATCAAATGGTACATATTCAAATACTTGTGATATACATGATTTAGCTTCAACTGCATGCGAAACAAACGAGTTAGCTTCAAATCCATGCGAAACAGATGATATAGCTTCAAATCGATGCGGAGTAGAAGGCTTATCTACGAATCCATGCGAAACAAATGGTTTAGCTGCAAATACTTGTGATATACATGATTCAGCATCAACTGCATGCGAAACAAACGAGTTAGCTTCTAATCCATGCGAAATACATGATTTAGCTTCAAATCAATGCGAAGAAGAAGGATTATCTTCGAATCCATGCAAAACAAATGGTTTAGCTTCAAACAAATTGTGATATACATGATTTAGCTTCAAGTGCATGCGAAATAACCGAGTTAGCTTCAAATCCATGCGAAACACATGATTTAGGTCCAAATCAATGCGAAGCAGAAGGCTGATGTTCGAATACATGCGAAACAAAGGTTTAGCTTCAAATACTTGTGATATACTTGATTTATAGTCAAGTGCATGCGAAACAAACGAGATAGCTTCAAATCCATGCGAGACATATGATTTAACATCAAATCAATGCGAAGTAGAAGGCATAGCTTCAAATCCATGTGAATAAAATGGTTTAGCTTCAAATACTTGTGATATACATGATTTAGCTTCAACTGCATGCGAAACAAACGAGTTAACTTCAAATCCATGCGCAACACATGATTTAGCTTCAAATCAATGCGAAGTAGAAGGCATAGCTTCAAATCCATGGGAAACAAATGGTTTAGATTCACATACTTGTGATATACATGATTCAGCATCAACTGCATGCGAAACAAACGAGTTAGATTCAAATCCATGCGAAACACATGATTTAGCTTCAAATCAATGCGAAGTGGAAGACTGATCTTTGAATCAATGCGAAACAAATGGTTTAGCTTCAAATCAATGCGAAGTAGAATGCTGAGTTTCAAATCCATGCGAATCAAATGTTTTAGCTTCAAATACTTGTGATATACATGATTTAGCTTCAACTGCATGCGATATAAACGAGTTAGCTTCAAATCCATGCGAAACACATGATTTAGCATCAAATCAATGCGAAGTAGGAGGCTTATCTACAACTCCATGCGAAACAAACCGTTTAGCTTCAAATACTTGTGATATTCATGATTTAACTCGACTGCATGTGAAACAAACGAGTTAGCTTAAAATCCAAGCGAAACACATGATTTAGCTTCAAATCAATGCGAAGTAGAAGGCTTATCTTCGAATCCATGCGAAACAAATGGTTTAGCTTCAAATACTTGTGATATACATGATTTAGCATCAAATACTGGCGAAATACATGATTTAGCTTCAAATTCATTCGTAACACATGGCGTAGCTTAATATTCATGCGTAGCAAATGGATCAGCTGCAAATACTTGTGATATACATGATTTAGCTTCAACTGCATGCGAAACAAACGAGTTAGCTTCAAATCCATTCGAAACACATGGTTTAGATTCAAATCAATGCGAAGTAGAAGGCTTTGCTTCAAAATCCTTGCGAATCAAATGGTTTAGCTACAAAATCTCGTGATGTACATGATTTAGCTTCAACTGCATGCGAAAACAACGAGTTAGCTTGATATCCATGCGAAAAACATGATTTAGATTCAAATCAATGCGAAGTAGAAGGCTTATCTTCAAATCCATGCGAAACAAACCGTTTAGCTTCAAATACTTGTGATATTCATGATTTAACTCGACTGCATGTGAAACAAACGAGTTAGCTTAAAATCCAAGCGAAACACATGATTTAGCTTCAAATCAATGCGAAGTAGAAGGGTTATCTTCGAATCCATGCGAAACAAATGGTTTAGCTTCAAACAGTTGTGATATACATGATTTAGCTTCAACTGCATGCGAAACAAACGAGTTAGCTTCTAATCCATGCGAAATACATGATTTAGCTTCAAATCAATGCGAAGAAGAAGGATTATCTTCGAATCCATGCAAAACAAATGGTTTAGCTTCAAACAAATTGTGATATACATGATTTAGCTTCAAGTGCATGCGAAATAACCGAGTTAGCTTCAAATCCATGCGAAACACATGATTTAGGTCCAAATCAATGCGAAGCAGAAGGCTGATGTTCGAATACATGCGAAACAAAGGTTTAGCTTCAAATACTTGTGATATACTTGATTTATAGTCAAGTGCATGCGAAACAAACGAGATAGCTTCAAATCCATGCGAGACATATGATTTAACATCAAATCAATGCGAAGTAGACGGCATAGCTTCAAATCCATGTGAATAAAATGGTTTAGCTTCAAATACTTGTGATATACATGATTTAGCTTCAACTGCATGCGAAACAAACGAGTTAACTTCAAATCCATGCGCAACACATGATTTAGCTTCAAATCAATGCGAAGTAGAAGGCATAGCTTCAAATCCATGGGAAACAAATGGTTTAGATTCACATACTTGTGATATACATGATTCAGCATCAACTGCATGCGAAACAAACGAGTTAGATTCAAATCCATGCGAAACACATGATTTAGCTTCAAATCAATGCGAAGTGGAAGACTGATCTTTGAATCAATGCGAAACAAATGGTTTAGCTTCAAATCAATGCGAAGTAGAATGCTGAGTTTCAAATCCATGCGAATCAAATGTTTTAGCTTCAAATACTTGTGATATACATGATTTAGCTTCAACTGCAAGCGATATAAACGAGTTAGCTTCAAATCCATGCGAAACACATGATTTAGCATCAAATCAATGCGAAGTAGGAGGCTTATCTACAAATCCATGCGAAACAAACCGTTTAGCTTCAAATACTTGTGATATTCATGATTTAACTCGACTGCATGTGAAACAAACGAGTTAGCTTAAAATCCAAGCGAAACACATGATTTAGCTTCAAATCAATGCGAAGTAGAAGGCTTATCTTCGAATCCATGCGAAACAAATGGTTTAGCTTCAAATACTTGTGATATACATGATTTAGCATCAAATACTGGCGAAATACATGATTTAGCTTCAAATTCATTCGTAACACATGGCGTAGCTTAATATTCATGCGTAGCAAATGGATCAGCTGCAAATACTTGTGATATACATGATTTAGCTTCAACTGCATGCGAAACAAACGAGTTAGCTTCAAATCCATTCGAAACACATGGTTTAGATTCAAATCAATGCGAAGTAGAAGGCTTTGCTTCAAAATCCTTGCGAATCAAATGGTTTAGCTACAAAATCTCGTGATGTACATGATTTAGCTTCAACTGCATGCGAAAACAACGAGTTAGCTTGATATCCATGCGAAAAACATGATTTAGATTCAAATCAATGCGAAGTAGAAGGCTTATCTTCAAATCCATGCGAAACAAACCGTTTAGCTTCAAATACTTGTGATATTCATGATTTAACTCGACTGCATGTGAAACAAACGAGTTAGCTTAAAATCCAAGCGAAACACATGATTTAGCTTCAAATCAATGCGAAGTAGAAGGGTTATCTTCGAATCCATGCGAAACAAATGGTTTAGCTTCAAACAGTTGTGATATACATGATTTAGCTTCAACTGCATGCGAAACAAACGAGTTAGCTTCAAATCCATTCGAAACACATGGTTTAGATTCAAATCAATGCGAAGTAGAAGGCTTTGCTTCAAAATCCTTGCGAATCAAATGGTTTAGCTACAAAATCTCGTGATGTACATGATTTAGCTTCAACTGCATGCGAAAACAACGTGTTAGCTTGATATCCATGCGAAAAACATGATTTAGATTCAAATCAATGCGATGTAGAAGACTGATCTTTGAATCCATGCGAAACAAATGGATTAGCTTCAAATACTTGTCATATACATGATTTAGCTTCAACGGCATGCGAAACAATCGAGTTAGATTCAAATCCGTGCGAAACACATGATTTAGCTTCAAATCAATGCGAAGTAGAAGGCTTTGCTTCAAATCCGTGCGAAACAAATGGTTTAGCTTCAAACACCTGCGATATACGTGATTTAGCTTCAACTGCATGCAAAACAAACGAGTTAGCTTCATATCCATGCGAAAAACATGATTTAGCTTCAAATCAATGCGAAGTAGAAGACTGATCTTTGAATCCATGCGAAACAAATGGTTTAGCTTCAAATACTTGTCATATACATGATTTAGCTTCAACGGCATGCGAAACAATCGAGTTAGATTCAAATCCGTGCGAAACACATGATTTAGCTTCAAATCAATGCGAAGTAGAAGGATTATCTTCGAATCCATGCGAAACAAATGGTTTAGATTCAAACACCTGTGATATACATGATTTAGCTTCAACTGCATGCGAAAAAATCGAGTTAGCTTCAAATCCAAGCGAAACACGTGATTTAGACTCAAATCAATCGAAGTAGAAGGTTTTGCTTCAAATCCATGCGAAACACATGATTTCGCTTCAAATCAAAGCGAAGTAGAAGGGTCATCTTCGAATCCATGCGAAACAAATGATTTAGCTTCAAACACTTGTGATATACATGACTTAGCTTCAACGGCATGCGAAACAATCGAGTTAGATTCAAATCCGTGCGAAACACATGATTTAGCTTCAAATCAATGCGAAGTAGAAGGCTTTGCTTCAAATCCGTGCGAATCAAATGTTTTAGCTTCAAATTCTCGTGATATACATGATTTAGCTTCAACTGCGTGCGTAACAAACGAGTTAGCTTCAAATCCAAGCGAAACACATTATTAAGATTCAAATCAATGCGAAGTAGAAGGCTTATCTTCGAATCCATGCGAAACAAATGGTTTAGCTTCAAACACCTGTGATATACATGATTTAGCTTCAACTGCATGCGAAACAAACGAGTTAGCTTCAAATCCATGCGATACACATGATTTAGCTTCAAATCAAAGCGAATTAGTAGGGTTATCTACGAATTCTTGCGAAAGAAATGGTTTAGCTTCAAATACCAGTGATATACATGATTTAGCTTCTACTGCATGCGAAAAAATCGAGTTAGCTTCAAATCCAAGCGAAACACTTTATTTAGATTCAAATCAATACGAAGTAGAAGGCTTAGCTTCAAATACAAGCGAAACACATGATTTAGCTTCAAATCAATGCGAAGTAGAAGGCTTAGTTTCAAATCCATGCGAAACACATGGTTTAGCTTAATATTCATGCGAAACAAATGGTTTAGCTACAAATACTTGTGATATACATCATTTAGGTTCAACTCCATGCGAAATAAACGAGCTAGCTTCAAATCCAGCGAAAAACACGATTTAACTTCAAATCAACTTGAAGTAGAAGGCTCAGCTTCAAATCCACGCGAAACGAAAGATTTAGCTTCAAATACTTGCCAATGTAAGTGATATAGGTCCAAATGCTGGCGAAACAGACGAGTTACCTTCAGATGCATGTGAAACACATGATCTAGTTTCAAATCAATGCGAAGTAGAAGGCTGAACTTGGTATCCGTTCGAAACATATGGTTTAGCTTCAAATACTTGTGATATACTTGATTTAGCTTCACCAGCCTGCGAAACAAACGAGTCAGATTCAAATCCATGCGAAACACATGATTTAGCTTCAAATCAATGCGAAGTAGAAGGCTTAGCTTCAAATCCATGGGAATCAAATGGTTTAGCTTCAAATACTTGTGATATACATGATTCAGTTTCAATTGCATGCGAAACAAACGAGTTAGCATCAAAACCATGCGAAACACATTATTTAGCTTCAAATCAATGCGAAGTAGAAGGGTTATCTTCGAATCCATGCGAAACAAGTGGTTTAGCTTTAAATACTTGTGATATACGTGATTTTGCTTCAAATGCAGGCGAAACGAACAAGTTAGCTTTAAATACATGCGAAACACATGATTTAGTCACAAATCAATGCGAAGTAGAAGGCTTAACTTCAAATTAATGAGAAACTAATGATTTAGCTTCAAATACTTGTGATATACATGATTCAGTTTCAATTGCATGCGAAACAAACGAGTCAGCTTCAAATAAATGCGAAACACATTATTTAGCTTCAAATCAATGCGAAGTAGAAGGGTTATCTTCGAATCCATGTGAAACAAGCGGTTTAGCTTCAAATACTTGTGATATACATGATTCAGTTTCAATTGCATGCGAAACAAACGAGTTAGCATCAAAACCATGCGAAACACATTATTTAGCTTCAAATCAATGCGAAGTAGAAGAGTTATCTTCGAATCCATGCGAAACAAGTGGTTTAGCTTTAAATACTTGTGATATACGTGATTTTGCTTCAAATGCAGGCGAAACGAACAAGTTAGCTTTAAATACATGCGAAACACATGATTTAGTCACAAATCAATGCGAAGTAGAAGGCTTAACTTCAAATTACTGAGAAACTAATGATTTAGCTTCAAATACTTGTGATATACATGATTCAGTTTCAATTGCATGCGAAACAAACGAGTCAGCTTCAAATAAATGCGAAACACATTATTTAGCTTCAAATCAATGCGAAGTAGAAGGGTTATCTTCGAATCCATGTGAAACAAGCGGTTTAGCTTCAAATACTTGTGATATACATGACTTAGATTCAACCTCATGTGAAACAAACGAGTTAGCTTCAAATCCATGCGAAACACATGATTTAGCTTCAAACCAATGCGAAGTAGAAGGGTTATCTTCGAATCCATGCGAAACAAATGGTTTAGCTTCAAACACTTGTGATATACATGATTTAGCTTCAACAGCATGCGAAACAAACGAGTTAGCTTCAAAAACCATGCGATACACATGATTTAGCTTCAAATCGATGCGAAGTAGAAGGCTTATCTACGAATCCATGCGAAACAAATGGT
Organism: Megalopta genalis; assembly: GCF_051020955.1. Lineage (NCBI taxonomy): Eukaryota > Metazoa > Arthropoda > Insecta > Hymenoptera > Halictidae > Megalopta > Megalopta genalis. The sequence goes on from NW_027476759.1 coordinate 53,821, forward strand.
TTAGCTGCAAATACTTGTGATATACATGATTCAGCATCAACTGCATGCGAAACAAACGAGTTAGATTCAAATCCATGCGAAACACATGATTTAGCTTCAAATCAATGCGAAGTGGAAGACTGATCTTTGAATCAATGTGAAACAAATGGTTTAGCTTCAAATCAATGCGAAGTAGAATGCTGAGTTTCAAATCCATGCGAATCAAATGTTTTAGCTTCAAATACTTGTCATATACATGATTTAGCTTCAACGGCATGCGAAACAATCGAGTTAGATTCAAATCCGTGCGAAACACATGATTTAGCTTCAAATCAATGCGAAGTAGAAGGATTATCTTCGAATCCATGCGAAACAAATGGTTTAGCTTCAAACACCTGTGATATACATGATTTAGCTTCAACTGCATGCGAAAAAATCGAGTTAGCTTCAAATCCAAGCGAAACACGTGATTTAGACTCAAATCAATGCGAAGTAGAAGGTTTTGCTTCAAATCCATGCGAAACACATGATTTCGCTTCAAATCAAAGCGAAGTAGAAGGGTCATCTTCGAATCCATGCGAAACAAATGATTTAGCTTCAAAGACTTGTGATATACATGACTTAGCTTCAACGGCATGCGAAACAATCGAGTTAGATTCAAATCCGTGCGAAACACATGATTTAGCTTCAAATCAATGCGAAGTAGAAGGCTTTGCTTCAAATCCGTGCGAATCAAATGTTTTAGCTTCAAATTCTCGTGATATACATGATTTAGCTTCAACTGCGTGCGTAACAAACGAGTTAGCTTCAAATCCAAGCGAAACACATTATTAAGATTCAAATCAATGCGAAGTAGAAGGCTTATCTTCGAATCCATGCGAAACAAATGGTTTAGCTTCAAACACCTGTGATATACATGATTTAGCTTCAACTGCATGCGAAAACAACGTGTTAGCTTGATATCCATGCGAAAAACATGATTTAGATTCAAATCAATGCGAAGTAGAAGACTGATCTTTGAATCCATGCGAAACAAATGGATTAGCTTCAAATACTTGTCATATACATGATTTAGCTTCAACGGCATGCGAAATAATCGAGTTAGATTCAAATCCGTGCGAAACACATGATTTAGCTTCAAATCAATGCGAAGTAGAAGGCTTTGCTTCAAATCCGTGCGAATCAAATGTTTTAGCTTCAAATTCTCGTGATATTCATGATTTAGCTTCAACTGCGTGCGTAACAAACGAGTTAGCTTCAAATCCAAGCGAAACACATTATTTAGATTCAAATCAATGCGAAGTAGAAGGCTTATCTTCGAATCCATGCGAAACAAATGGTTTAGCTTCAAACACCTGCGATATACATGATTTAGCATCAACTGCATGCAAAACAAACGAGTTAGCTTCATATCCATGCGAAAAACATGATTTAGCTTCAAATCAATGCGAAGTAGAAGACTGATCTTTGAATCCATGCGAAACAAATGGTTTAGCTTCAAATACTTGTCATATACATGATTTAGCTTCAACGGCATGCGAAACAATCGAGTTAGATTCAAATCCGTGCGAAACACATGATTTAGCTTCAAATCAATGCGAAGTAGAAGGATTATCTTCGAATCCATGCGAAACAAATGGTTTAGCTTCAAATTCTCGTGATATACATGATTTAGCTTCAACTGCGTGCGTAACAAACGAGTTAGCTTCAAATCCAAGCGAAACACATTATTAAGATTCAAATCAATGCGAAGTAGAAGGCTTATCTTCGAATCCATGCGAAACAAATGGTTTAGCTTCAAACACCTGTGATATACATGATTTAGCTTCAACTGCATGCGAAACAAACGAGTTAGCTTCAAATCCATGCGATACACATGATTTAGCTTCAAATCAAAGCGAATTAGTAGGGTTATCTACGAATTCTTGCGAAAGAAATGGTTTAGCTTCAAATACCAGTGATATACATGATTTAGCTTCTACTGCATGCGAAAAAATCGAGTTAGCTTCAAATCCAAGCGAAACACTTTATTTAGATTCAAATCAATACGAAGTAGAAGGCTTAGCTTCAAATACAAGCGAAACACATGATTTAGCTTCAAATCAATGCGAAGTAGAAGGCTTAGTTTCAAATCCATGCGAAACACATGGTTTAGCTTAATATTCATGCGAAACAAATGGTTTAGCTACAAATACTTGTGATATACATCATTTAGGTTCAACTCCATGCGAAATAAACGAGCTAGCTTCAAATCCAGCGAAAAACACGATTTAACTTCAAATCAACGTGAAGTAGAAGGCTTAGCTTCAAATCCACGCGAAACGAAAGATTTAGCTTCAAATCAATGCGAAGTAGAAGGGTTATCTTCGAATCCATGCGAAACAAATGGTTTAGCTTCAAACAGTTGTGATATACATGATTTAGCTTCAACTGCATGCGAAACAAACGAGTTAGCTTCAAATCCATTCGGAACACATGGTTTAGATTCAAATCAATGCGAAGTAGAAGGCTTTGCTTAAAAATCCTTGCGAATCAAATGGTTTAGCTACAAAATCTCGTGATGTACATGATTTAGCTTCAACTGCATGCGAAAACAACGAGTTAGCTTGATATCCATGCGAAAAACATGATTTAGATTCAAATCAATGCGAAGTAGAAGACTGATCTTTGAATCCATGCGAAACAAATGGATTAGCTTCAAATACTTGTCATATACATGATTTAGCTTCAACGGCATGCGAAACAATCGAGTTAGATTCAAATCCGTGCGAAACACTTGATTTAGCTTCAAATCAATGCGAAGTAGAAGGCTTATCTTCGAATCCATGCGAAACAAATGGTTTAGCTTCAAACACCTGCGATATACATGATTTAGCTTCAACTGCATGCAAAACAAACGAGTTAGCTTTAAATCCATGCGAAACACATGATTTAGCTTTCAATCCACGCGAAACACATGATTTAGCTCCAAATCAATGCGAAGTAGAAGGCTTTGCTTCAAATCCGTGCGAATCAAATGGTGTAGCTACAAATTCTCGTGATAAACATGATTTAGCTTCAACTGCATGCGAAACATAAGAGTTAGCTACAAATCCAAGCGAAACACATGATTTAGCTTCAAATCAATGCGAAGTAGAAGGCTTAGTTTCAAATCCATGCGAAACACATGGTTTAGCTTAATATTCATGCGAAACAAATGGTTTAGCTACAAATACTTGTGATATACATCATTTAGGTTCAACTCCATGCGAAATAAACGAGCTAGCTTCAAATCCAGCGAAAAACACGATTTATCTTCAAATCAACGTGAAGTAGAAGGCTTAGCTTCAAATCCACCATCAGCTCCAAATGGTTTATCTTCAAATACTTGTGATATACATGACTTATCTTCAACTGCATGCGAAACACATGGTTTAGCTTAATATTCTTGCGAAACAAATGGTTTAGCTTCAAATACTTGTGATATGCATGATTTAGCCTCAAATGCATGCTAAGCAAACGAGTTAGCTTCAAATCCTAGCGAAACACATGATTTAGCTTCAAATTCATGCGAAACACATGGTTTAGCTTAATATTCATGGGAAACACATGCTTCAGCTTCAAATACTTGTGATATAGATGATATAGCTTCAACTGCATGCGAAACAAACCAGTTATCTTCAAATCCAAGCGAGACACATTATTTAGCTTCAAATCAACGCGAAGTAGAATGCCTAGCTTCAAATCTATGCGAAACAAATTGTTTAGCTTCAAATACTTGTGAGATACTTGATTTAGCTTCAACTGCTTGCGAAACCAACGAGTTAGTTTCAAATCCAAGCGAAACACGTGATTTAGCCTCAAATCAATGCGAAGTAGAAGGCTTTGCTTCGAATCCATGCGAAAAAAATGGTTTAGCTTCAAATACTTGTGATATACATGATTTAGCTTCAAATGCAGGCGAAACAATCGAGTTAGCTTCAAATCCATGCGAACCACATGATTTAGCTTCAAATCAATGCGAAGTAGAAAGCTTAGTTTCAAATCCATGTGAATGAAATGGTTTAGCCTCATATACATGTAATATACAAGATTTAGCTTCAACTGCTTGCGAAACAAACGAGTTAGCTTCAAATACAAGCGAAACACATGATTTAGCTTCAAATACTTGCGAACATAAGTGATATAGCTTCAACAGCGTGCGAAACAAACGAGTTAGCTTCAAATCCAAAGGACACATATGATTTAGGTTCAAATCAATGCGAAGTAGATGGCTTAGCTTCAAATCCATGCGAAACAAATGGTTTAGCTTCAAACACCTGTGATATACATGATTTAGCTTCAACTGCATGCGAAACAAACGAGTTAGCTTCAAATCCATGCGATACACATGATTTAGCTTCAAATCAAAGAGAATTAGTAGGGTTATCTACGAATTCTTGCGAAAGAAATGGTTTAGCTTCAAATACCAGTGATATACATGATTTAGGTTCTACTGCATGCGAAAAAATCGAGTTAGCTTCAAATCCAAGCGAAACACGTGATTTATACTCAAATCAATGCGAAGTAGAAGGTTTTGCTTCAAATCCATGCGAAACACATGATTTCGCTTCAAATCAAAGCGAAGTAGAAGGGTCATCTTCGAATCCATGCGAAACAAATGATTTAGCTTCAAACACTTGTGATATACATGACTTAGCTTCAACGGCATGCGAAACAATCGAGTTAGATTCAAATCCGTGCGAAACACATGATTTAGCTTCAAATCAATGCGAAGTAGAAGGCTTTGCTTCAAATCCGTGCGAATCAAATGTTTTAGCTTCAAATTCTCGTGATATACATGATTTAGCTTCAACTGCGTGCGTAACAAACGAGTTAGCTTCAAATCCAAGCGAAACACATTATTAAGATTCAAATCAATGCGAAGTAGAAGGCTTATCTTCGAATCCATGCGAAACAAATGGTTTAGCTTCAAACACCTGTGATATACATGATTTAGCTTCAACTGCATGCGAAACAAACGAGTTAGCTTCAAATCCATGCGATACACATGATTTAGCTTCAAATCAAAGCGAATTAGTAGGGTTATCTACGAATTCTTGCGAAAGAAATGGTTTAGCTTCAAATACCAGTGATATACATGATTTAGCTTCTACTGCATGCGAAAAAATCGAGTTAGCTTCAAATCCAAGCGAAACACTTTATTTAGATTCAAATCAATACGAAGTAGAAGGCTTAGCTTCAAATACAAGCGAAACACATGATTTAGCTTCAAATCAATGCGAAGTAGAAGGCTTAGTTTCAAATCCATGCGAAACACATGGTTTAGCTTAATATTCATGCGAAACAAATGGTTTAGCTACAAATACTTGTGATATACATCATTTAGGTTCAACTCCATGCGAAATAAACGAGCTAGCTTCAAATCCAGCGAAAAACACGATTTAACTTCAAATCAACGTGAAGTAGAAGGCTTAGCTTCAAATCCACGCGAAACGAAAGATTTAGCTTCAAATACTTGCCAATGTAAGTGATATAGGTCCAAATGCTGGCGAAACAGACGAGTTACCTTCAGATGCATGGGAAACAAATGGTTTAGCTTCAAATCAATGCGAAGTAGAAGGCTGAACTTCGTATCCGTTCGAAACATATGGTTTAGCTTCAAATACTTGTAATATACATGATTTAGCTTCACCAGCCTGCGAAACAAACGAGTCAGCTTCAAATCCATGCGATACACATGATTTAGCTTCAAATCAAAGCGAATTAGTAGGGTTATCTACGAATTCTTGCGAAAGAAATGGTTTAGCTTCAAATACCAGTGATATACATGATTTAGCTTCTACTGCATGCGAAAAAATCGAGTTAGCTTCAAATCCAAGCGAAACACTTTATTTAGATTCAAATCAATACGAAGTAGAAGGCTTAGCTTCAAATACAAGCGAAACACATGATTTAGCTTCAAATCAATGCGAAGTAGAAGGCTTAGTTTCAAATCCATGCGAAACACATGGTTTAGCTTAATATTCATGCGAAACAAATGGTTTAGCTACAAATACTTGTGATATACATCATTTAGGTTCAACTCCATGCGAAATAAACGAGCTAGCTTCAAATCCAGCGAAAAACACGATTTAACTTCAAATCAACGTGAAGTAGAAGGCTTAGCTTCAAATCCACGCGAAACGAAAGATTTAGCTTCAAATACTTGCCAATGTAAGTGATATAGGTCCAAATGCTGGCGAAACAGCCGAGTTACCTTCAGATGCATGGGAAACAAATGGTTTAGCTTCAAATCAATGCGAAGTAGAAGGCTGAACTTCGTATCCGTTCGAAACATATGGTTTAGCTTCAAATACTTGTAATATACATGATTTAGCTTCACCAGCCTGCGAAACAAACGAGTCAGCTTCAAATCCATGCGAAACACATGATTTAGCATCAAATCAATGCGAAGTAGGAGGCTTATCTGCAAATCCATGCGAAAAAAACCGTTTAGCTTCAAATACTTGTGATATTCATGATTTAACTCGACTGCATGTGAAACAAACGAGTTAGCTTAAAATCCAAGCGAAACACATTATTTAGCTTCATATCAATGCGAAGTAGAAGGCTGTGCTTCAAATCCAAGCGAAACACATGATTCATCTTCAAATCAATACGAAGTAGAAGGCTTAGCTTAAAATACATGGGAATCAAATGGTTTATCTTCAAATACTTTTGATATACATGACTTATCTTCAACTGCATGCGAAACACATGGTTTAGCTTAATATTCTTGCGAAACAAATGGTTTAGCTTCAAATACTTGTGATATGCATGATTTAGCCTCAACTGCATGCTAAGCAAACGAGTTAGCTTCAAATCCTAGCGAAACACATGATTTAGCTTCAAATTCATGCGAAACACATGGTTTAGCTTAATATTCATGGGAAACACATGCTTCAGCTTCAAATACTTGTGATATAGATGATATAGCTTCAACTGCATGCGAAACAAACCAGTTATCTTCAAATCCAAGCGAGACACATTATTTAGCTTCAAATCAACGCGAAGTAGAATGCCTAGCTTCAAATCTATGCGAAACAAATTGTTTAGCTTCAAATACTTGTGAGATACTTGATTTAGCTTCAAATGCTTGCGAAACCAACGAGTTAGTTTCAAATCCAAGCGAAACACGTGATTTAGCCTCAAATCAATGCGAAGTAGAAGGCTTTGCTTCGAATCCATGCGAAACAAATGGTTTAGCTTCAAATACTTGTGATATACATGATTTAGCTTCAAATGCAGGCGAAACAAACGAGTTAGCTTCAAATCCATGCGAACCACATGATTTAGCTTCAAATCAATGCGCGACACATGATTTAGATTAATATCAAAGCGAAGTAGATGGCTTATCTTCAAATCCTAGCGGAACACTTGATTTAGCTTCGAATCAATGCGAAGTAGAAGGCTTCGCTTCAAATCCAAGCGAAATAAATGAGTTACCTTCAAATACTTGTGATATAAATGAAATAGATTGAAATGCATGCGAAACAAACGAGTTTGCTTCAAATCCAAGCGAAAAACATGATTTAGTATCAAGTCAACCCGAAGTAGAAGGCTTAGCTTCTAATCCATGCGAAACAAATGGTTTAGCTTCAAATACTTGTGATATACATGATTTATATTCAACAGCAAGCGAAACAAACGAGTTATATTCACATCAATGCGAAGTAGAAGGAATAGCTTCAAATCCATGCCAATCAAACGGTTTAGCTTCAAATACTTGTGTTATTCTTGATTTAGATTCAAGTGCTTACGAAACAAACGAGTTATCTTCAAATCCATGCGAAACATATGATTTAACTCCAAATCAATGCGAATTAGAAGGCCGATCTTCGAATCCATGCGAAACAAATGGTTTAGCTTCAAATCCTTTCGATACACATGATTTAGCTTCAAATTCATTCGAAACACATAGTTTAGCTTAATAATCATGCCAATCAAATGGTTCAGCTTCAAATACTTATGATATACATGCTTTAGCTTCAAATGCAGACGAAACAAACGAGTTACCTACAAATCCTTTCGAAACACATGATTTAGCTTCAAATCAATGCGAAGTAGAAGGCTTAGCTTCAAATCCATGCGAAACAAATGGTATAGCTTCAAATACTTGTTTCATACATGATTTAGCTTCAACTGCATGCGAAACACATGATTTAGCTTCAAATCAATGCGAAGTAGAAGGCTTATCTTCGAATCCACACGAAACAGATTGTTTAGCTTCAAATACTTGTGATACACATGATTCAGCTTCAACTGCAAGCGAAACAAACGAATTAGCTTCAAATACAAGCGAAACACATGATTCAGCTTCAAATCAAGGCGAAGTAGAAGGCTTAGTTTCAAATCCATGCGAAACAAATGGTTCTGCTTCAAATACTTGTGATACTCATGATTTAGCTTCATCTGCATGCGAAACCAACGACTTTGCTTCAAATTCAAGCCAGACACTTGTTTCAGCTTCAAATCAATGCGAAGTAGAAGGCATAGCTTCAAGTCCATGCGAATCAAATGGTTTAGTTTCAAATGCTTGTGATATACATGATTTATATTCAACAGCAAGCGAAACAAACGAGTTAGCTTCAAATCCAAGCGAAACACTTGATTTAGCTTCAAATTCATTCGAAGCACATGCTTAATATTCATGCGAAACATATGGTTCAGCTTCAAATACTTGTGATATTCATGACTTAGCTTCAACTGCATGCGAAACAAACGAGTTAGCTTCAAATCCATGCGAAACACACGATTTAGCTTCAAATCTATGCGAAATAGAAGGCTGATCATCGAATCCATGCGAAACAAATGTATTAGCTTCAAATATGTGTGATATACATGATTTTGCTTCAAATGCAGGAGAAACAAAGGAGTTAGCTTCAAATCCACACGAAATACATGATTTAGCTTCAAATCAATGCGAAGTATAAGGCTTATCTTCAAATCCATGCGAAACTAATGGTTTAGCTTCAAATACTTGTGATATTCATGACTTAGCTTCAACTGCATGCGAAACAAACGAGTTATATTCACATCAATGCGAAGTAGAAGGAATAGCTTCAAATCCATGCCAATCAAACGGTTTAGCTTCAAATACTTGTGTTATTCTTGATTTAGATTCAAGTGCTTACGAAACAAACGAGTTATCTTCAAATCCATGCGAAACATATGATTTAACTCCAAATCAATGCGAAGTAGAAGGCCGATCTTCGAATCCATGCGAAACAAATGGTTTAGCTTCAAATCCTTTCGATACACATGATTTAGCTTCAAATTCATTCGAAACACATAGTTTAGCTTAATAATCATGCCAATCAAATGGTTCAGCTTCAAATACTTATGATATACATGCTTTAGCTTCAAATGCAGACGAAACAAACGAGTTACCTACAAATCCTTTCGAAACACATGATTTAGCTTCAAATCAATGCGAAGTAGAAGGCTTAGCTTCAAATCCATGCGAAACAAATGGTATAGCTTCAAATACTTGTTTCATACATGATTTAGCTTCAACTGCATGCGAAACACATGATTTAGCTTCAAATCAATGCGAAGTAGAAGGCTTATCTTCGAATCCACACGAAACAGATTGTTTAGCTTCAAATACTTGTGATACACATGATTCAGCTTCAACTGCAAGCGAAACAAACGAATTAGCTTCAAATACAAGCGAAACACATGATTCAGCTTCAAATCAAGGCGAAGTAGAAGGCTTAGTTTCAAATCCATGCGAAACAAATGGTTCTGCTTCAAATACTTGTGATACTCATGATTTAGCTTCATCTGCATGCGAAACCAACGACTTTGCTTCAAATTCAAGCCAGACACTTGTTTCAGCTTCAAATCAATGCGAAGTAGAAGGCATAGCTTCAAGTCCATGCGAATCAAATGGTTTAGTTTCAAATGCTTGTGATATACATGATTTATATTCAACAGCAAGCGAAACAAACGAGTTAGCTTCAAATCCAAGCGAAACACTTGATTTAGCTTCAAATTCATTCGAAGCACATGCTTAATATTCATGCGAAACATATGGTTCAGCTTCAAATACTTGTGATATTCATGACTTAGCTTCAACTGCATGCGAAACAAACGAGTTAGCTTCAAATCCATGCGAAACACACGATTTAGCTTCAAATCTATGCGAAATAGAAGGCTGATCATCGAATCCATGCGAAACAAATGTATTAGCTTCAAATATGTGTGATATACATGATTTTGCTTCAAATGCAGGAGAAACAAAGGAGTTAGCTTCAAATCCACACGAAATACATGATTTAGCTTCAAATCAATGCGAAGTATAAGGCTTATCTTCAAATCCATGCGAAACTAATGGTTTAGCTTCAAATACTTGTGATATTCATGACTTAGCTTCAACTGCATGCGAAACAAACGAGTTAGCTTTAAATCCATGCGAAACACATGATTTAGCTTCAAATCAATGCGAGACACATGATTTAGATTCAAATCAAAGCGAAGTAGACGGCTTATTTGAAATCCTATCGGAACACTTGCTTTAGCTTCGAATCAATGCGAAGTAGAAGGATTGGCTTCAAATCCATGCGAAACAAATGGTTTAGATTCAAATATTTGTTTTATACATGATTTAGCTTCAACTGCATGCGAAACCAACGAGTTAGCTTCAAATCCAAGCGAAAGATATGATTTAGCTGCAAATCAGTGCGAAGTAGAAGGCTTCGCATCAAATCCAAGCGAAATAAATGAGTTACCTTCAAATACTTGCGATATAAATGAAATAGATTGAAATGCATGCGAAACAAACGAGTTTGCTTCAAATCCAAGCGAAAAACATGATTTAGTATCAAGTCAACGCGAAGTAGAAGGCTTAGCTTCTAATCCATGCGAAACAAATGGTTTAGCTTCAAATACTTGTGATATATATGATTTATATTCAACAGCAAGCGAAACAAACGAGTTAGCTTCAAATCCAAGCGAAACACAACATTTATATTCACATCAATGCGAAGTAGAAGGAATAGCTTCAAATCCATGCGAATCAACCGGTTTAGCTTCAAGCACTTGTGATATTCATGATTTCGCTTCAACTGCATGCGAATAAAACGAGCTAGCTTCAAATCCATGCGAAGTAGAAGGCTGATATTCGAATCCATGCGAAACAAATGGTTTTGCTTCAAATACTTGTGATATGCATAATTTAGCTTCAACTGCATGCGAAGCAAGCGAGTTAGCTTCAAATACAAGCGGAATACATGATTTAGCTCAAATCAATGCGATGTAGAAGGCATAGCTTCAAATCCATGCGAAACAAATTGTTTAGCTTCAAATACTTGTGATATACATGATTTAGCTTCAACTGCATGCCAAACAACGAGTTAGCTGCAAATCGAAGCGAAACACATGATTTAGCTTCAAATCAATGCCAAGTAGATGGCTTATCTTCAAATCCAGGCGAAGAAAATGATATTCCTTCAAATACTTGCGGTTTAAATGAAATAGCTTCAAATGCAGTCGAAACAAACGAGTTAGCTTTAAATCCATGCGAAACACATGATTTAGCTTCAAATCAATGCGCGACACATGATTTAGATTAATATCAAAGCGAAGTAGATGGCTTATCTTCAAATCCTAGCGGAACACTTGATTTAGCTTCGAATCAATGCGAAGTAGAAGGCTTGGCTTCAGATCCATGCGAAACAAATGGTTGAGATTCAAATACTTGTTTTGTACATGATTTAGCTTCAACAGCATGCGAAACCAGCGAGTTAGCTTCAAATCCAAGCGAAAGATATGATTTAGCTTCAAATCAAAGCGAAGTAGAAGGCTTCGCTTCAAATCCAAGCGAAATAAATGAGTTACCTTCAAATACTTGTGATATAAATGAAATAGATTGAAATGCATGCGAAACAAACGAGTTTGCTTCAAATCCAAGCGAAAAACACGATTTAGTATCAAGTCAACCCGAAGTAGAAGGCTTAGCTTCTAATCCATGCGAAACAAATGGTTTAGCTTCAAATACTTGTGATATACATGATTTATATTCAACAGCAAGCGAAACAAACGAGTTATATTCACATCAATGCGAAGTAGAAGGAATAGCTTCAAATCCATGCCAATCAAACGGTTTAGCTTCAAATACTTGTGTTGTTCTTGATTTAGATTCAAGTGCTTACGAAACAAACGAGTTAGCTTCAAATCCATGCGAAACCCATGATTTCTCTTCAAATCAATGCGGAATAGAAGATATAGCTTCAAATGCATGCGAAACACATGATTTAGCTTCAAATCAATGCGAAGTAGAAGGTTTAGCTTGGAATCTATGCGAAACAAATGATTTAGCTTCTAATACTTGCAAAATAAATGATTTAGCTTCAACTGCATGCGAAGCAAACGAGTTAGATTGAAATCCATACGAATCACATGACTTAGCTTCAAATCAATGCGAAGTAGAAGGTTTAGCTTCGAATCCATGCGAAACAAATGATTTAGCTCCAAATACTTGCGATATGTATGATTTAGCTGCAACTGGAAGCGAAACAAGCGAGTTAGCTTCAAATCCATGCGAAACCCATGATTTCTCTTCAAATCAATGCGAAGTGGAAGGTTTAGCTTCGAATCCATTCGAAACAAATGATTTAGCTTCTAATACTTACGATATAAATTATTTAGCTTCTACTGTAAGCGAAACAAGCGAGTTAGCTTCAAATCCAAGCGAAACACATGATTTAATTTCAAATTAATACGAAGAAGAAGGCTTAGCTTCAAATCCATGCGAAACAAATGGTTTAGCTTGAAATACTTGTGACATAAACGATATAGATTCAAATGCATGCGTAACAAACGAGTTAGCTTCACATTCATTCGAAACACATGATTTAGCCTCAAATCAATGCGATGTAGAAGGTTTAGCTTCAAGTCAATGCGAAACAAATGATTTAGCTCCAAATACTTGCGATATATATGATTTAGCTGCACCTGGAAGCGAAGCAAGCGAGTTAGCTTCAAACCCATGCGAAACCCATGATTTCTCTTCGAATCACTGCGGAATAGAAGATATAGCTTCAAATGCATGCGAAACACCTGATTTAGCTTCAAATCAATGCGAAGAGGAAGTTTTAGCTTCGAATCCATTCGAAACAAATGATTTTGCTTCTACTACTTACGATATAAATGATTTAGCTTCTACTGGAAGCGAAACAAGCGAGTTAGCTTCAAATCCATGCGAAACACATGTCTTATCTTGAAATCAATGCGAGGTAGAAGGTTTAGCTTCAAATCCATGCGAAACAAATGATTTAGCTTCAAATATTTACGATATAAATGATTTAGCTTCAGCTGGAAGCGAAGCAAACGAGTTAGCTTCAAATCCATGCGAAACAAACGATTTAGTTTGAAATACTTGCGACATAAACGATATAGCTTCAAATGCATGCGAAGCAAACGAGTTAGCTTCACATTCATTCGAAACACATGATTTAGCATCAAATCAATGCGATGTAGAAGGTTTAGCTTCAAGTCAATGGGAAACAAATGATTTAGCTCCAAATACTTGGGATATAAATGATTTAGATTCACCCGCATGCGAAACAAACGAGCTAGCTTCAAATCCATGCGAAACACACGATTTAACTTCAAATCATTGCGAAGTAGAAGGCTTATCTACAAATCCATGCGAAACAAATGCTTTAGCTTCATATACTTGTGATATACATGATTTAGTTCAAATGCAGGCGAAACAAACGAGTGAGGTTCAAATCCAAGCGAAAGATATGATTTAGCTGCAAATCAGTGCGAAGTAGAAGGCTTCGCATCAAATCCAAGCGAAATAAATGAGTTACCTTCAAATACTTGCGATATAAATGAAATAGATTGAAATGCATGCGAAACAAACGAGTTTGCTCCAAATCCAAGCGAAAAACATGATTTAGTATCAAGTCAACGCGATGTAGAAGGCTTAGCTTCTAATCCATGCGAAACAAATGGTTTAGCTTCAAATACTTGTGATATATATGATTTATATTCAACAGCAAGCGAAACAAACGAGTTAGCTTCAAATCCAAGCGAAACACAACATTTATATTCACATCAATGCGAAGTAGAAGGAATAGCTTCAAATCCATGCGAATCAACCGGTTTAGCTTCAAGCACTTGTGATATTCATGATTTCGCTTCAACTGCATGCGAATAAAACGAGCTAGCTTCAAATCCATGCGAAGTAGAAGGCTGATATTCGAATCCATGCGAAACAAATGGTTTTGCTTCAAATACTTGTGATATACATAATTTAGCTTCAACTGCATGCGAAGCAAGCGAGTTAGCTTCAAATACAAGCGGAATACATGATTTAGCTCAAATCAAAGCGAAGTAGATGGCTTATCTTCAAATCCTAGCGGAACACTTGATTTAGCTTCGAATCAATGCGAAGTAGAAGGCTTCGCTTCAAATCCAAGCGAAATAAATGAGTTACCTTCAAATACTTGTGATATAAATGAAATAGATTGAAATGCATGCGAAACAAACGAGTTTGCTTCACCTCCAAGCGAAAAACATGATTTAGTATCAAGTCAACCCGAAGTAGAAGGCTTAGCTTCTAATCCATGCGAAACAAATGGTTTAGCTTCAAATACTTGTGATATACATGATTTATATTCAACAGCAAGCGAAACAAACGAGTTATATTCACATCAATGCGAAGTAGAAGGAATAGCTTCAAATCCATGCCAATCAAACGGTTTAGCTTCAAATACTTGTGTTATTCTTGATTTAGATTCAAGTGCTTACGAAACAAACGAGTTAGCTTCAAATCCAAGCGAAACACGTGATTTAACGTCAAATCAATACGAAGAAAAGGCTTATCTACAAATACATGCGAAACAAATTGTTTAGCTTCCAATACTTGTGATATACATGATTTAGCATCAACTGCATGCCAAACAACAAGTTAGCTGCAAATCCAAGGGAAACACATGATGTAGCTTCAAATCCATGCGAAATAAATGGTTCAACTTCAGATACTTGCGATATAAGTGATATAGTTTCAAATGCAGACGAAACAAATGAGTTAGCTTCAAATCCATGCGAAACACATGGTTTAGCTTGAAATCAATGCGAAGTAGAAGGCTTAGCTTCAAATCCATGCGGACTGAATGAATAAGTTTCAAATACTTGTGATATACAAGACTGAGCTTCAACTGCATGCGAAACAAACGAGTTAGCTTCAAATCCAATCGAAACACATAATTTAGCTTCAAATCCATGCGAAACACAGAATGTAGCATCAAATCAATGAGAAGTAGAAGGCTTAGCTTCAAATCCATGCGAAACGAATGGTTTATCTTCAAATACTTGTGATATACATAATTTAGCTTCAACTGCATGCGTTGCAATCGAGTTAGCATCAAATACAAGCGAAACACATGATTTAGCTTCAAATCAATGCGAAGTAGATGGCTTATCTTCAAATCCAGGCGAAGAAAATGATTTTCCTTCAAATACTTGCGGTTTAAATGAAATAGCTTCAAATGCAGGCGAAACAAACGAGTTAGCTTTAAATCCATGCGAAACACATGATTTAGCTTCAAATCAATGCGAGACACATGATTTAGATTCAAATCAAAGCGAAGTAGACGGCTTATTTGAAATCCTATCGGAACACTTGATTTAGCTTCGAATCAATGCGAAGTAGAAGGCTTGGCTTCAAATCCATGCGAAACAAATGGTTGAGATTCAAATACTTGTTTTGTACATGATTTAGCTTCAACAGCATGCGAAACCAGCGAGTTAGCTTCAAATCCAAGCGAAAGATATGATTTAGCTTCAAATCAATGCGAAGTAGAAGGCTTCGCTTCAAATCCAAGCGAAATAAATGAGTTACCTTCAAATACTTGTGATATAAATGAAATAGATTGAAATGCATGCGAAACAAACGAGCTTGCTTCAAATCCAAGCGAAAAACATGATTTAGTATCAAGTCAACCCGAAGTAGAAGGCTTAGCTTCTAATCCATGCGAAACAAATGGTTTAGCTTCAAATACTTGTGATATACATGATTTATATTGAACAGCAAGCGAAGCAAACGAGTTAGCTTCAAATCTATGCGAAACAAACGATTTAGTTTGAAATACTTGCGACATAAACGATATAGCTTCAAATGCATGCGATGCAAACGAGTTAGCTTCACATTCATTCGAAACACATGATTTAGCATCAAATCAATGCGATGTAGAAGGTTTAGCTTCAAGTCAATGGGAAACAAATGATTTAGCTCCAAATACTTGGGATATAAATGATTTAGATTCACCCGCATGCGAAACAAACGAGCTAGCTTCAAATCCATGCGAAACACACGATTTAACTTCAAATCAATGCGAAGTAGAAGGCTTATCTACAAATCCATGCGAAACAAATGCTTTAGCTTCATATACTTGTGATATACATGATTTAGTTCAAATGCAGGCGAAACAAACGAGTGAGGTTCAAATCCATGCGAATCACATGATTTAGCTTCAAATCAATGCGAAGTAGAAGCTTCAAATACATGAGCAACAAATGGTTCAGCTTCAAATACTTGTGACATACATGATTTAGCTTCAACATTATGCGAAACAAACGTGTTAGCTTCAAATCCATGCTAAACACATGATTTAGCTGCAAATCAATGCGAAGTAGAAGGCTGATCATCGAATCCTTGCGAAACAAATTGTTTAGATTCAAATACTTGTGATATACATGATTTAGCTTCAAATGCAGGCGAAACGAACGAGTTAGCTTCGAATCCATGGGAAACACATGATTTAGCTTCAAATCAATGCGAAGTAGAAGGCTGAGCTACAAGTTAATGAGAAACAAATCAATAATCTTCAGATAATTGCGATATAAGTGGTATAGCTTCAAATGCAGGCGAAGCAAATGAGTTTGCTTCCAATCCATGCGAAACACATGATTTAGCTTCAAATCAATGCGAAGTAGAAGGCTTAGCTTCAAATACATGAGAAACATATGGTTAGCTTCAAATCAATTGGAAGTAGAAGGCGTAGCTTCAAATCCAAGCGAAACACATGATTTGCATTCAACTCAATGCGAAGTAGAAGCCTTAGCTTCAAATCCTTGCGAAACGAATGGTTTAGCTTCAAATCCATGCTAAACACATGATTTAGCTACAAATCAGTGCGAAGAAGAAGGGTGATCTTCGAATCCATGCAAAACAAATGGTTTAGCTTCAAACACTTGTGATAGACATGATTTAGCTTCAACTGCATGCAAAACAAACTAGTAAGCTTCAAATCCATGCGAAACACATGATTTGGATCCAACTCAATGCGAAGTAGAAGGCTTAGCTTCAAATCCATGCGAAACGAATGATTTCGCTTCAAATACTTGTGACATAAATGATTTAGATTCAACTGCATGCGAGACAAACGAGTTGGGTTCCAATCCATGCGAAACACAGGATTTATATTCAAATGAATGGGAAGTAGAAGGCTGATCTTCGAATCCATGCGAATCAAACGGCTTCGCTTCAAACACTTGTGATATACATGATTTTGCTTCAACTGCATGCAAAACAAACGAGTAAGCTTCAAATCCATGCAAAACACATGATTTAGCTTCAAATCAATGCGAAGTAGAAGGTTTATCTTCAAATCCATGCGAATCAAATGATTTAGTTTCAAATAATTGTGATATATATGATTTAGCTACAACTGCATGCGAAACAAACGAGTTAGTTTCAAATCCATGCGAAACACGTGATTTAGCTTCAAATCATTACGAGGTAGATGGATGAACTTCGAATCCATGCGAAACAAATGGTTGAGCTTGAAATACTTGTTTGATACATTATTTAGCTTCAATTACATGCGAAACGAACGAGTTAGCTTGAAATCCAAGCGAAACACATGATTTAGCTTCAAATCAATGCGAAGTAGAAGGCTTATCTTCAAATACATGCGAAACACATGATTTAGCTTCAAATACTTGCGATAGAAGTGATATAGTTTCACATGAATGCGAAACAAACGAGTTAGCTCTAATCTATGCGAAACACGTGATTTAGCTTCAAATCAATGCGAAGTGGAAGGTTTAGCTTCGAATCCATTCGAAACAAATGATTTTGCTTCTACTACTTACGATATAAATGATTTAGCTTCTACTGGAAGCGAAACAAGCGAGTTAGCTTCAAATCCATGCGAAACACATGTCTTATCTTGAAATCAATGCGAGGTAGAAGGGTTAGCTGCAAATCCATGCGAAACAAATGATTTAGCTTCAAATACTTACGATATAAATGATTTAGCTTCAGCTGGAAGCGAAGCAAACGAGTTAGCTTCAAATCCATGCGAAACAAACGATTTAGCTTGAAATACTTGCGACATAAACGATATAGCTTCAAATGCATGCGAAGCAAACGAGTTAGCTTCACATTCATTCGAAACACATGATTTAGCATCAAATCAATGCGATGTAGAAGGTTTAGCTTCAAGTCAATGGGAAACAAATGATTTAGCTCCAAGTACTTGGGATATAAATGATTTAGATTCAACTGCATGCGAAACCAACGACTTAGCTTCAAATACAAGCGAAACACTTGTTTCAGCTTCAAATCAATGCGAAGTAGAAGGCTTAGCATTAAATCCATGCGAAACAAATGCTTTAGCTTCATAAACTTGTGATATACATGATTTAGTTCAAATGCAGGCGAAACAAACGAGTGAGGTTCAAATCCATGCGAATCACATGATTTAGCTTCAAATCAATGCGAAGTAGAAGCTTCAAATACATGAGCAACAAATGGTTCAGCTTCAAATACTTGTGACATACATGATTTAGCTTCAACATTATGCGAAACAAACGTGTTAGCTTCAAATCCATGCAAAATACATGATTTAGCTTCAATTCAATGCGAAGTAGAATGCTTATCTTCGAATCCATGCGAAACAAGTTGTTCAGCTTCAAATACTTGTGATATACGTGATTTAACTTCAACTGCATGCGAAAACAAAGAAATAGCTTTAAATCCATTCGAGACACATGATTTAGCTTCAAATTCATTTGAAACACATGGTTTAGCTTAATAATCATGCCAAACAAATGGTTCAGCTGCAAATACTTATGATGTACATAATTCAGCTACAACTGCATGCGAAAAAAACGAGTTAGCTTCAAATCCATGCTTAACACATGATTTAGCTTCAAATCAGT
The DNA here is from genome assembly GCF_051020955.1 of Megalopta genalis. Taxonomy (NCBI): domain Eukaryota; kingdom Metazoa; phylum Arthropoda; class Insecta; order Hymenoptera; family Halictidae; genus Megalopta; species Megalopta genalis. The sequence goes on from NW_027476759.1 coordinate 73,003, forward strand.
GCGACGTAGAATGCTTAACTTCAAATCCATGCGAAACAAACGATTTAGCTTGAAATACTTGCGACATAAACGATATAGCTTCAAATGCATGCGAAGCAAACGAGTTAGCTTCACATTCATTCGAAACACATGATTTAGCATCAAATCAATGCGATGTAGAAGGTTTAGCTTCAAGTCAATGGGAAACAAATGATTTAGCTCCAAATACTTGGGATGTAAATGATTTAGATTCAACTGCATGCGAAACAAACGAGCTAGCTTCAAATCCATGCGAAACACACGATTTAACTTCAAATCAATACGAAGTAGAAGGCTTATCTACAAATCCATGCGAAACAAATGCTTTAGCTTCATATACTTGTGATATACATGATTTAGTTCAAATGCAGGCGAAACAAACGAGTGAGGTTCAAATCCATGCGAATCACATGATTTAGCTTCAAATCAATGCGAAGTAGAAGCTTCAAATACATGAGCAACAAATGGTTCAGCTTCAAATACTTGTGACATACATGATTTAACTTCAACAGCATGCGAAACAAGAGATTTAGCTTCAAGTCAATGCGAAGTAGAAGGTTTAGCTTCAAATCCATGCGAAGCAAATGATTTAGCACCAAATACTTGCGATATATATGATCTAGCTGCAACTGGAAGCGAAACAAGCGAGTTAGCTTCAAACCCATGCGAAACCCATGATTTCTCTTCGAATCACTGCGGAATAGTAGATATAGCTTCAAATGCATGCGAAACACATGATTTAGCTTCAAATCAATGCGAAGTGGAAGGTTTAGCTTCGAATCCATTCGAAACAAATGATTTTGCTTCTACTACTTACGATATAAATGATTTAGCTTCTACTGGAAGCGAAACAAGCGAGTTAGCTTCAAATCCATGCGAAACACATGTCTTATCTTGAAATCAATGCGAGGTAGAAGGGTTAGCTTCAAATCCATGCGAAACAAATGATTTAGCTTCAAATACTTACGATATAAATGATTTAGCTTCAGCTGGAAGCGAAGCAAACGAGTTAGCTTCAAATCCATGCGAAACAAACGATTTAGCTTGAAATACTTGCGACATAAACGATATAGCTTCAAATGCATGCGAAGCAAACGAGTTAGCTTCACATTCATTCGAAACACATGATTTAGCATCAAATCAATGCGATGTAGAAGGTTTAGCTTCAAGTCAATGGGAAACAAATGATTTAGCTCCAAGTACTTGGGATATAAATGATTTAGATTCAACTGCATGCGAAACAAACGAGCTAGCTTCAAATCCATGCGAAACACACGATTTAACTTCCAATCAATACGAAGTAGAAGGCTTATCTACAAATCCATGCGAAACAAATGCTTTAGCTTCATATACTTGTGATATACATGATTTAGTTCAAATGCAGGCGAAACAAACGAGTGAGGTTCAAATCCATGCGAATCACATGATTTAGCTTCAAATCAATGCGAAGTAGAAGCTGCAAATACATGAGCAACAAATGGTTCAGCTTCAAATACTTGTGACATACATGATTTAACTTCAACAGCATGCGAAACAAGAGATTTAGCTTCAAGTCAATGCGAAGTAGAAGGTTTAGCTTCAAATCCATGCGAAACAAATGATTTAGCTCCAAATACTTGCGATATATATGATTTAGCTGCAACTGGAAGCGAAACAAGCGAGTTAGCTTCAAACCCATGCGAAACCCTTGATTTCTCTTCGAATCACTGCGGAATAGAAGATATAGCTTCAAATGCATGCGAAACACCTGATTTAGCTTCAAATCAATGCGAAGTGGAAGGTTTAGCTTCGAATCCATTCGAAACAAATGATTTTGCTTCTACTACTTACGATATAAATGATTTAGCTTCTACTGGAAGCGAAACAAGCGAGTTAGCTTCAAATCCATGCGAAACACATGTCTTATCTTGAAATCAATGCGAGGTAGAAGGGTTAGCTTCAAATCCACGCGAAACAAATGATTTAGCTTCAAATACTTACGATATAAATGATTTAGCTTCAGCTGGAAGCGAAGCAAACGAGTTAGCTTCAAATCCATGCGAAACAAATGGTTTAGCTTGAAATACTTGTTTGATACATTATTTAGCTTCAATTACATGCGAAACGAACGAGTTAGCTTGAAATCCAAGCGAAACACATGATTTAGCTTCAAATCAATGCGAAGTAGAAGGCTTATTTTGAAATCCATGCGAATCAAATGGTTTCGCTTCAAATAATTGTGATATACATGATATATCTTCAACTGCATTGCGAAACAAACTAGTTAGTTTCAAATCTATGCGAAACACATGATTTAGTTTCAAATCAATGCGAAGTAGAAGACTTATCTTCAAATCCATGCGAAACAAGTGATTCAACTTCAAATACTTGTGATGTGCATGATTTAGCTTCAAATGCAAGCGAAACGAACGAGTTAGCTTCAACTCCATGCGAAACACATGATTTAGCTTCAAATCAATACGAGGTAGATGGCTGATCTTCGAATCCATGCGAAACAAATGGTTTAGCTTCAAAAACTTGTTTGATACATGATTTAGCTTCAATTGCATGCGAAACAAACGAGTTAGCTTGAAATCCATGCGAAACACATGATTTAGCTTCTTATCAATTGCGAAGTAGAAGGCTGATCTTCGAATCCATGCGAATCAAATGATTTAGTTTCAAATAATTGTGATATACATGATTTAGCTTCAACTGCATGCGACACAAACGAGTTAGTTTCAAATCCATGCGAAACACATGATTTAGCTTCATATCATTACGAGGTAGATGGCAGATCTACGAATCAATGCGAAACAAATGCTTGAGCTTGAAATACTAGTTTGATACATTATTTAGCTTCAATTACATGCGAAACAAACGAGTTAGCTTGAAATCCAAGCGAAACTCATGATTTAGCTTCAAATTAATGCGAAGTAGAAGGCATATTTTGAAATCCATGCGAATCAAATGGTTTAGCTTCAAATAATTGTGATATACATGATTTAGCTTCAATTGCATGTGAAACAAACGAGTTAGCTTGAAATCCAAGCGAAACACATGATTTAGCTTCAAATCAATGCGAAGTAGAAGGCTTATCTTCAAATCCTTGCGAAATAATGGTTTAGCTTCAAATACTTATGATATACATGATTTAGCTTCAACAGCATGCAAAACTAACGAGTTAGCTTCAAATCCATGCGAAACACGTGATTTAGCTTCAAATCAATGCGAAGTAGAAGGTTTATCTTCAACTGCATGCGAAACAAACGAGTTAGCTTCAAATCCATGCGAAACACATGAGTTAGCTTCTTATCAATGCGAAGTAGAAGGCTGATCTTCGAATCCTTGCGAAACAAATGGTTTAGCTTCAAATACTTGTTTGATACATTATTCAGCTTCAATTGCATGCGAAACAAACGAGTTAGCTTGAAATCCAAGCGAAACACATGATTTCGCTTCAAATCAAAGCGAAGTAGAAGGCTTATTTTGAAATCCATGCGAATTAAATGGTTGAGCTTCAAAAACTTGGGATATACATGATTCAGCTTCAACTGCATGCGTAACAAACGAGTTAGCTTCAAATCTATGCGAAACACATGATTTAGCTTCAAATTCATTCCAAACACATTGTTTAGCCTGATATTCGTGCGAAACAAATGGTTCAGCTTCAAATACTTGTCACATACATGATTTAGCTTCAACTGCATGTGAAACGAAAGTGTTAGCTTCAAATTCAAGAGAAACACATGATTCAGTTTCAAATAAAAGCGAAGTAGATGGCATAGCATCAAATCCATGCGAATCAAATGGTTTAGCTTCAAATACTTGTGATATACATGATTTAGCTTCAACTCCATGCGATACAAACGATTAGCTTCAAATGCATAAGAAACACATGATTTAGATTAAAATCAATGCGAAGTAGAAGGTTTATCTTCAAATCCATGCGAATCAAATGATTTAGTTTCAAATAATTGTGATATATATGATTTAGCTACAACTGCATGCGAAACAAACGAGTTAGTTTCAAATCCATGCGAAACACGTGATTTAGCTTCAAATCATTACGAGGTAGATGGATGAACTTCGAATCCATGCGAAACAAATGGTTGAGCTTGAAATACTTGTTTGATACATTATTTAGCTTCAATTACATGCGAAACAAACGAGTTAGCTTGAAATCCAAGCGAAACACATGATTTAGCTTCAAATTAATGCGAAGTAGAAGGATTATTTTGAAATCCATACGAATCAAATGGTTTAGCTTCAAATAATTGTGATATACATGATTTAGCTTCAGTTGCATGTGAAACAAACGAGTTAGCTTGAAATCCAAGCGAAACACATGATTTAGCTTCAAATCAATGCGAAGTAGAAGGCTTATCTTCAAATCCTTGCGAAATAATGGTTTAGCTTCAAATACTTATGATATACATGATTTAGCTTCAACAGCATGCAAAACTAACGAGTTAGCTTCAAATCCATGCGAAACACGTGATTTAGCTTCAAATCAATGCGAAGTAGAAGGTTTATCTTCAACTGCATGCGAAACAAACGAGTTAGCTTCAAATCCATGCGAAACACATGAGTTAGCTTCTTATCAATGCGAAGTAGAAGGCTGATCTTCGAATCCTTGCGAAACAAATGGTTTAGCTTCAAATACTTGTTTGATACATGATTTAGCTTCAATTGCATGCAAAACAAACGAGTTAGCTTGAAATCCATGCGAAACACATGATTTAGCTCCTTATCAATTGCGAAGTAGAAGGCTGATCTTCGAATCCATGCGAATCAAATGATTTAGTTTCAAATAATTGTGATATACATGATTTAGCTTCAACTGCATGCGACACAAACGAGTTAGTTTCAAATCCATGCGAAACACATGATTTAGCTTCAAATCATTACGAGGTAGATGGCAGATCTTCGAATCCATGCGAAACAAATGCTTGAGCTTGAAATACTAGTTTGATACATTATTTAGCTTCAATTACATGCGAAACAAACGAGTTAGCTTGAAATCCAAGCGAAACACATGATTTAGCTTCAAATTAATGCGAAGTAGAAGGCTTATTTTGAAATCCATGCGAATCAAATGGTTTAGCTTCAAATAATTGTGATATACATGATTTATCTTCAATTGCATGTGAAACAAACGAGTTAGCTTGAAATCCAAGCGAAACACATGATTTAGCTTCAAATCAATGCGAAGTAGAAGGCTTATCTTCAAATCCTTGCGAAATAATGGTTTAGCTTCAAATACTTATGATATACATGATTTAGCTTCAACAGCATGCAAAACTAACGAGTTAGCTTGAAATCCATGCGAAACACATGATTTAGCTTCTTATCAATTGCGAAGTAGAAGGCTGATCTTCGAATCCATGCGAATCAAATGATTTAGTTTCAAATACTTGTGACATACATGATTTAGCTTCAACTGCATGTGAAACGAAAGTGTTAGCTTCAAATTCAAGAGAAACACATGATTCAGTTTCAAATAAAAGCGAAGTAGATGGCATAGCATCAAATCCATGCGAATCAAATGGTTTAGCTTCAAATACTTGTGATATACATGATTTAGCTTCAACTCCATGCGATACAAACGATTAGCTTCAAATGCATAAGAAACACATGATTTAGATTAAAATCAATGCGAAGTAGAAGGCTTATCTTCAAATCCATGCGAATCAAATGGTTGAGCTTCAAATACTTGGGATATACATGATTCAGCTTCAACTGCATGCGTAACAAATGAGTTAGCTTCAAATCTATGCGAAACACATGATTTAGCTTCAAATTCATTCCAAACACATGGTTTAGTCTGATATTCGTGCGAAACAAATGGTTCAGCTTCAAATACTTGTGACAAACATGATTTAGCTTCAAATGCATGCGAAAGAAACGAGTTAACTTCAAATCCATGCGAATCACATGATTTAGTTTCACATCAATGCGAAGTATGATTAAAATACTTGTGATATACATTTTTTTTCCCGTGGAGGGGGAAATGCTTTACGCACACTGTCCGGGGTTGTCCGAGGGTAGTGCTATCGGCATACCCACTAAAACCTAAACCTCCCTTCAGCCATGATGTAGGATCCCCCCTCGATGGTATCCGCCCTAGAGCATTGCTTCGTGAGGGTGGCGGGTGGATTTACGTTTCTTAGAACCACCTTACATTTGAGTCCTGGTCCTGGCTGTGAAATTCGGTCTCTCCTTCCTCTGGAGGTCGTTGAGGGCAGCCTCCTTCCTCTTGAGGCAGTCGTCAATAAACTTTTTAAAAGATGTCCTTTTGCTCGAGTCTTTCAGTATAAGTAATACCATGTCAAATGAAAGCACTCCAATTTCTTTCACCAATGTGGCTCGTTCGTCGTCAAAGGCCCGGCACATCATAATAGCGTGCTCAATGGTGTCATCGTCCACCCCGCAGAGCAGGCATCTGGACTGGTCTATCTTCACAATACGCTTAAGGAAGCTTGAGAAGCAACCATGTCCAGTCAGCTCCTGCGCCAGTCGAAAGTCCAGCAGGGGAGGGCCCCACCCGATCCAGTCCGCAATCTTCGGGATTAGAGAGTGAGTCCTCCGGCCATGGGGTGCCAAATCCCATCTCTTCTGCCATTCGGACAACGTTCGGTCACGCTCTTCCTTCCTGATCAGGTGCATCCGGCGCTTGTAGTCGGGTGCCCTCCTGTCCAGATCCGTTGTTTTCACGTAGATGCGCCTCCTTTCGTTTGCCACCAAGTCGAAAGGGGGGAAACCCGCAAGGTCGCACAAGGCGTCGAGCGCGGTGGTACGATATGCTCTAACCACCCTCGCCAGGATCGTCTTTTGTGCAGCGTTGAGGTGCTTTCTGTTGTTGGACATATTGACCGCAGGAGCCCATATTGGAGCCGCATACATGCATACTGACTCCACTACGCGGTAATATAAGGAACGTGCCCAATAACCGCCACCGCCGATGTTGGGCAGTATCCTGCACAACATTCCTGCATACTTAGTGGCCTTTTCACAGGCATTAAGTATGTGCTTCCGAAACACTTGATTGGCCTCAATGACCACACCAAGGTAGCGTGTAGCTGTTCATGCCTTAAGAGTATTATTACCAATCCTCAGGTCGATGGACCGCTTGGTCTTCCTGTTTGTGAGGTGAAGGTCCTCACATTTTTCCTCCGCAAGTTCTAAATGATTTTGGTCAAACCAAGTCTTGACTGATTTCAAGGCGGCGGTAGTCTTGTTTCTGGCTGCCTCAATATCCCTGGCAGATATGACGAGTGCAGCGTCGTCGGCGAAGCCTAATAGGCTGCAGTCACGTGGTAGTCGAATATCCAGCAGGTCATCGTATTGGATATTCCACAATAGGGGGCCCAGAACCGAGCCCTGGGGAACTCCCGCAAAGACGGATATCCGTTCCGCCTCACCGTCCCTCCAAGTCATAATGCATCGCTTGTGCAAATAGCTGCGGAGTATGCCAAGGAGTCGAGGGGGAATGTTCCTCCGCTGCAGAGCAGTAAGAATGTTTCCCCACTTAACCGCATTAAATGCGTCCTTAACGTTTAAGGTCACTAGAAAGCAGTGCATTGACTTCTTCTTAGCAGCGTTCCAAAGGTCCATGACTCTGCTGACAGCATAAATCGTACTTTTCCCCTTAGCAAAACCATACTGGTTGACAGAGAAAGTTATCCTGGATACCAGCCTCTCCTTGATGCAATACTCGAACACTTTCGCGAAGTTTGAGAGTATGCATAAGGGGCGCCAGGCAGGTCGATTGTCTGGCCCCGGTTTTTTCGGGATCAAGACCAGTCTCCCAACTTTCCAAGCTCTGGGGAAATACCCTATAGCAAGGCATCTTGAAAATAGGTGTGTAATATGGCCTAATGCACCCCCCCCCCCCCCAAGTGCCCCCATGACCGACAGCGGTAAATTGTCCGGGCCCAAAGCACGCTTCTTCAGCCTCTTTAAGGCTTCCCGGGCTTCGTCTTCAGTAAACGGGGGATCCTGGCTACCGTCCAGGGTCCCGCTCAATGTGAGTAATCGGGATGCGTCAACGATGGTCTCGTGGTTTGGTGCCGGAGGGATGGTGGTAAACAACTTACCTACTATCGCCCGATGTTCCTCGCGGTTCAGGGTAATTAGGTGACGATATCCCTTTAATTTTGTTAACCACCCATGTATATGGTCTACCCCAGGCATCAGCATCGATTCCTTTGATGAAGTCCTTCCATGCGGCGTCCTTGGAGGCCTGAATCGTCCTTTTTAGGTCTCCTTTAAGGGTCATGTAAGTGGTTCTGGCAAGTTCGATCCCATTTGCGTGCCCCTTCCTCCTGGCTCTCTGTAGCCTCCTCCTACTTTTGACGACTGCCAGTCTAGCCGCCCCGACCTCTGCTGTCCACCACCATTTCGGGCGTCTGAACTCCGAAGGGTATCGAGGGCGCGTAGATTTAGCCGCAAGTTCGCTTACCAACTGGATATATTCGTCGATGTCTATAGCCGTCTCCATAAGGAAAGGAGAGACCAATGCCGTAGCCCTGCTGTATAGCGCCAGGAATTTATCCACATCAACCACTCCAGGCCTAGGCGCTTTTTTGTGGAAGATGTTTTCACCGGAGAATACGTGTCTAACATAACGGTGATCCGAGGCTGTTTCCGTGTTTAATATGACGCTTGACACCAGCTTCCGAAGCATGGCGTAGCCGCAGAACATGATGTCGATCAGAGAGTGGTGACCATTCCTCTCAAACGTGAACTTCCCTTCACTGACCACCGGGCAAATCCGGACACGGTTTGCCATTTGGAGGGTGGCAGTGCCCCGTGCAGGCCACCCCCAGGCTGGTGATTTTGAATTGAAGTCACCTGCCACGATCAGGTGTTCGCGATCCAGGGTGCCTATCAGATGTTCAAGGTGATGCAAGTGCGTCATAAAATTGTCCAATCGCATGTTCGGCGTGTAGTAGCAGCTAACAACTGTTATATCGTTGAGCTGTACTACCACGCATCCGTCTATGCTGGCCAGACGTTGGATAGACGAAAACCTCTCAGTCGCCCTAGCAGTGACCCATATGGCCGCTCTGCCATCCCTGGCCCCGAACCAATGGTCTAGTATCCGCCATGGTTCAGAAATCAAAACCACGTCGATGTCAAGGTCGATTGCATTTTGTTGGAGCAGGTCATGCGCTAATCTACAATTGTGCAGGTTGATTTGTAATAAGTTTAGGCGAGTGTCCTTAGATGCCTTCTTCTTATGTTTAGAGTGAACTTGTTAACAATAATGAAGGGTCCAAGAGTAATGGACAAAGGAGTTAGCCCTTATCGTCGTAGCCCTTTTCGGGTGCTTGTATTAGCGTCTCGCCTCCGGAGGGTAAGAGTACCCTGGAGGAATCCTCGCTAAATATATCGGAGGCACTTCTGGGGACCAGCGTCACCCTTGCGTCCTTATCCTTGTTTGCCCTTGGAGTGGGGTTAGTCGTCTGTTTATCAGCATCGGCCTCTCTCAGGGCTGTCGATGCGTCTTTACAATCAAGGCTCACTATAGGTGAGCTTGAGTCGGTACTAAATTTACCTCCCTTAGGTTGTTTCGGTGTCCTGCCCGAGTTCGTCAATTTATTCGTCTTCGGTATTTTTGCGTCGTTCATGGAGCCGTCAGTTGGTGGTTTGGCTTTAACCCCTTTGTCATTGTTGCGTTTCTCGCGGGCTTCGTTGAGAGCCTTGCAGTATGCAGGGCACTTGAGACTCCAGTCCCTGTGGCCCTGCATACTGCAATTAAGGCATTTTTCCGCATTAGTGTAGGATTTCTCCATGTGTCCAAGGTCACCGCACCTGCGGCAGCTCTTAGACCTGTCCGCATTTTTACATGTTGAGCTGCGATGACCGTATTCGCGGCACCTGTAACATTGTGTGACCTCTACCCGTTCAACCACACGACAGAGGCCCCATCCAACCCTGAAGCGTTTCACCTTTAGGAGCCTTTCCGCGTTTTCAGTGGAAGTGATGACGGTAGCATTTTGGCTACCCGCGTACCCAGGACGAAGGGCTTTCACCTGAACTTCCTGAGGATCCAAGGTCGAGCCCAGCATCTTGTATAGTGTACTCGATATGTCCTCGGTCGTAACATCCCCGTCTAAACCCTTGAGATGGAGAGTTTTTGTATTGCGGGTTGATATTTTCGCTTTAACTCCGGCAATCTTTTTATTAATTAGTGCGGAGAGTCCTGTTACCTTCCCTCGGTCACCCTTGACAGAGATAACTAGGTCTCCTTTCAGGTTCGCTTTGACGTAAGCGATGTCAATCCCCCCTCGGTTAACGTCGACGTTCTTTTTAACAGAACGCAGCATGTCAGCGTATGTTTGTCCGTTACTGGATATGTTAATGGTTTCCGTCGCGGGCCAACCAGAGCCGTCACAGCTTTTGATCATTTTTATGTCTGGTCCCCCTCCCTTACTTGAGCGGAGATGGATCATCAAGTTGCTCTGTAAGAAGGTCAATTCAACAAGTTTCCTGCTAATATTTATACTTACTTCGTCGGGGCAAATCAACGTGATTACTTTTCCAGCCGAAGTATCCGTACTTAGGTGCGCCATTTTCCTGAGGCACTCGTATACCACGTGTAAGTCGATAGTGTCCTTCTCATTATCCTTATGGATAAGAAAGAAGTGGGTCTTGGATTTCCTTGTCATACCGCCGCTTTTGCTTGGAATAGAGGTAGTGGTCTGGAGGTGGGCGACCTCTCCCTTGCGGGCCTCCTGGACAAGGATATCGTCGAGACATGCCATCTTCTGAAGGATTCTGCACGTAGTTCCATCTGTGGTGCGTAGATCCGCCGGTGTGAAGCAGGCGATGTCAATCGTGTCCTTCATCGGTCTTGCGTTATCATCAACTTTTGAGTGAGTAAAGGAATCGAATGAGCTTGTGGAGCTCATCAAAGTTGAGTTCCTTTCGCGCCCACCTTGCGACCTCACCACGATTCACCGCTTCCGGGTCTGCGGTTTGCGTACCCACAGTCCTACATGCTTTGGGGAGAGGAGGACGAGTGGAGCCATCGTCGATTAAAGAGGCGCGGGTCGCATTACCGACCTCCTCGCGTGTCTCGAGTCTTCCTTTGGTAAGGACCTCCTTCGTGATCATTTTAAAGAGTTCGTTTCCTTGGCCAACGAGCTCACCAGTAATGATAAGTTGGGGTTTACGCTGTCCTGTGACCTACAAAACGCCTGTACCGACTTGGTGTAGGCTATAAGTTTCCTCAATTGGATAGTGACGTCAGCCAACAGATTAGTTTCAACTACAGCTGTGACGTCCTCGCTGAGATCAGACATGGTGTCAAGCCTCTTTCTTTTCTGCGTATGTGCCGCTTCAGAAGTCGGTCGCATCTCACTTTCCGAGTGAAAAGCAACCTCAAAGTCTTCCTGCACCTGCGTCTGGGACGCCATGTCCGTCAGTGTCATGACCGGCACAAAGTGAGACTTGAACTCTACCTTGTGATATACATGATTTAGCTTCAACAGCATGCAAAACTAACGAGTTAGCTTCAAATCCATGCGAAACACATGATTCAGCTTCAAATCAATGCGAAGTAGAAGGCTTATCTTCAAATCCATGCGAAACAAGTGGTACAGCTTCAAATACTTGTGATGTGCATGATTTAGCTTGAAATGCAATCGAAACGAACGAGTTAGCTTCAAATCCATGCGAAACACATAATTTAGCTTCTTATCAATTGCGAAGTAGAGGGCTGATCTTCGAATCCTTGCGAAATAATGGTTTAGCTTCAAATACTTATGATATACATGATTTAGCTTCAACAGCATGCAAAACTAACGAGTTAGCTTCAAATCCATGCGAAACACGTGATTTAGCTTCAAATCAATGCGAAGTAGAAGGTTTATCTTCAAATCCATGCGAATCAAATGATTTAGTTTCAAATAATTGTGATATACATGATTTAGCTACAATTGCATGCGAAACAAACGAGTTAGTTTCAAATCCATGCGAAACACGTGATTTAGCTTCAAATCATTACGAGGTAGATGGATGAACTTCGAATCCATGCGAAACAAATGGTTGAGCTTGAAATACTTGTTTGATACATTATTTAGCTTCAATTACATGCGAAACGAACGAGTTAGCTTGAAATCCAAGCGAAACACATGATTTAGCTTCAAATCAATGCGAAGTAGAAGGCTTATTTTGAAATCCATGCGAATCAAATGGTTTCGCTTCAAATAATTGTGATATACATGATATATCTTCAACTGCATTGCGAAACAAACTAGTTAGTTTCAAATCTAAGCGAAACACATGATTTAGCTTCAAATCAATGCGAAGTAGAAGGCTTATCTTCAAATCCTTGCGAAATAATGGTTTAGCTTCAAATACTTATGATATACATGATTTAGCTTCAACAGCATGCAAAACTAACGAGTTAGCTTCAAATCCATGCGAAACACGTGATTTAGCTTCAAATCAATGCGAAGTAGAAGGTTTATCTTCAACTGCATGCGAAACAAACGAGTTAGCTTCAAATCCATGCGAAACACATGAGTTAGCTTCTTATCAATGCGAAGTAGAAGGCTGATCTTCGAATCCTTGCCAAACCAATGGTTTAGCTTCAAATACTTGTTTGATACATTATTCAGCTTCAATTGCATGCGAAACAAACGAGTTAGCTTGAAATCCAAGCGAAACACATGATTTCGCTTCAAATCAATGCGAAGTAGAAGGCTTATTTTGAAATCCATGCGAATCAAATGGTTGAGCTTCAATTACTTGGGATATACATGATTCAGCTTCAACTGCATGCGTAACAAACGAGTTAGCTTCAAATCTATGCGAAACACATGATTTAGCTTCAAATTCATTCCAAACACATTGTTTAGCCTGATATTCGTGCGAAACAAATGGTTCAGCTTCAAATACTTGTGACATACATGATTTAGCTTCAACTGCATGTGAAACGAAAGTGTTAGCTTCAAATTCAAGAGAAACACATGATTCAGTTTCAAATAAAAGCGAAGTAGATGGCATAGCATCAAATCCATGCGAATCAAATGGTTTAGCTTCAAATACTTGTGATATACATGATTTAGCTTCAACTCCATGCGATACAAACGATTAGCTTCAAATGCATAAGAAACACATGATTTAGATTAAAATCAATGCGAAGTAGAAGGCTTATCTTCAAATCCATGCGAATCAAATGGTTGAGCTTCAAATACTTGGGATATACATGATTCAGCTTCAACTGCATGCGTAACAAATGAGTTAGCTTCAAATCTATGCGAAACACATGATTTAGCTTCAAATTCATTCCAAACACATGGTTTAGTCTGATATTCGTGCGAAACAAATGGTTCAGCTTCAAATACTTGTGACAAACATGATTTAGCTTCAAATGCATGCGAAAGAAACGAGTTAACTTCAAATCCATGCGAATCACATGATTTAGTTTCACATCAATGCGAAGTATGATTAAAATACTTGTGATATACATTTTTTTTCCCGTGGAGGGGGAAATGCTTTACGCACACTGTCCGGGGTTGTCCGAGGGTAGTGCTATCGGCATACCCACTAAAACCTAAACCTCCCTTCAGCCATGATGTAGGATCCCCCCTCGATGGTATCCGCCCTAGAGCATTGCTTCGTGAGGGTGGCGGGTGGATTTACGTTTCTTAGAACCACCTTACATTTGAGTCCTGGTCCTGGCTGTGAAATTCGGTCTCTCCTTCCTCTGGAGGTCGTTGAGGGCAGCCTCCTTCCTCTTGAGGCAGTCGTCAATAAACTTTTTAAAAGATGTCCTTTTGCTCGAGTCTTTCAGTATAAGTAATACCATGTCAAATGAAAGCACTCCAATTTCTTTCACCAATGTGGCTCGTTCGTCGTCAAAGGCCCGGCACATCATAATAGCGTGCTCAATGGTGTCATCGTCCACCCCGCAGAGCAGGCATCTGGACTGGTCTATCTTCACAATACGCTTAAGGAAGCTTGAGAAGCAACCATGTCCAGTCAGCTCCTGCGCCAGTCGAAAGTCCAGCAGGGGAGGGCCCCACCCGATCCAGTCCGCAATCTTCGGGATTAGAGAGTGAGTCCTCCGGCCATGGGGTGCCAAATCCCATCTCTTCTGCCATTCGGACAACGTTCGGTCACGCTCTTCCTTCCTGATCAGGTGCATCCGGCGCTTGTAGTCGGGTGCCCTCCTGTCCAGATCCGTTGTTTTCACGTAGATGCGCCTCCTTTCGTTTGCCACCAAGTCGAAAGGGGGGAAACCCGCAAGGTCGCACAAGGCGTCGAGCGCGGTGGTACGATATGCTCTAACCACCCTCGCCAGGATCGTCTTTTGTGCAGCGTTGAGGTGCTTTCTGTTGTTGGACATATTGACCGCAGGAGCCCATATTGGAGCCGCATACATGCATACTGACTCCACTACGCGGTAATATAAGGAACGTGCCCAATAACCGCCACCGCCGATGTTGGGCAGTATCCTGCACAACATTCCTGCATACTTAGTGGCCTTTTCACAGGCATTAAGTATGTGCTTCCGAAACACTTGATTGGCCTCAATGACCACACCAAGGTAGCGTGTAGCTGTTCATGCCTTAAGAGTATTATTACCAATCCTCAGGTCGATGGACCGCTTGGTCTTCCTGTTTGTGAGGTGAAGGTCCTCACATTTTTCCTCCGCAAGTTCTAAATGATTTTGGTCAAACCAAGTCTTGACTGATTTCAAGGCGGCGGTAGTCTTGTTTCTGGCTGCCTCAATATCCCTGGCAGATATGACGAGTGCAGCGTCGTCGGCGAAGCCTAATAGGCTGCAGTTAGTGTTTATCGTAATAACTGTGGTCTCTGAGAGACGGGCCGTACCTAAGTCCTTGGTGGACCATACCGGCCGCTCTTGCGACTTATGCCTGATGTTCGGGCTCTACCCTCGTTCACTATCGTATCAGGGGAAGACAGCGTGCTACTCCCACTGCCACCTCAAGTCCAATCCAATCCAGGCACTCTTACGGAGTAGTGTTAAAATCTTTTATCTCCGCAAGAGGGGCGTCAGCCTGGCCCGAGGGGATGAACCCCGAGGGGTTCGCCCAGCATGCCGTACATCGACGGAGCTGGACGAGTCCACGCTCCGTATTCAGTTTCGTTCTATGTTCGTCTCTTTGTCGTTCTTACGGATCCTGCGAATTTCTGGAACTCCTTAAAGAGCTGCTCTGACACCAGGCTGGCTTTGTCGATCGGCCACTGAAATCCTTCTCGAATCGCCGCCTGGCGTAGGTGTTCCCTGTCCTCTACGTAACGCTGACAATCGTAGAGGACGTGGTTTGGAGTTTCCTCCTCCCCACATTCGCACAACTCATCGTCGACCAGGGCGAACGTCTTGAGCTTCGCACGGAAGTCTCCGTGTCCGCTCAAGAACTGCGCTACATCATGGTCGACTCTGATCCAGCTCGCTGAGAGTCGGTCTGATACCTCGCCGAAGTATTGGAAGGTTTCCCTACCCTTCGTCGAGGACGACCATCTCTGCTGCCACATCTCTAAAGTCGCCTCCCTCAGCCTTCTGCGAACTTGGGCTTCGGTGACGACTTCGTCAGCCAATTCGGCCTGACTCACTTGATAGGTTCCATGTTGGAACCCGAGTTTCTTCCTGGCTTTGTACACGCAGCTGAACTCCGCTATCGCCAAGTCCACAGGTATCTCCTCGGCGATCACGGGGATCGCATCAGTGGAGACTGTCCTGTAGGCTTTGACGCAGCCAAGCAGAACACGCCTCTGCGCCCTGGTGAACAATTTACTCGTCCCAGAGGTAAGGCGGTCTGCCCAGCCCGCGGCAGCATACGTGACGATTCGGACAAACAAGCCGCAGTACAAAGTACGCATCGTCCGATATCCCAATCCCCAGTTCGACTTAGCAATCCTTGCTAGCGCATTAAACGTTCGCAAGGACTTAGCATTCAAATACTCGACGTGGGAATGGATACCCAGTCCAGAGTCAAAATGCACGCCAAGGTAACGCACATAGTCCTTGACGGCAATATTCCGACCTCCTACTTTTATCACAGGTGGCCTCTCTCTCTGTCGAGAGAGCCTTTCAAGAATATCATCTCAGTCTTGGTCGCAGACAGCGACAATTTCTGCTGATCGCACCAGCGAGAAATGGTGTCCGCAACCAATTGGCCATTGCTTTCTAGACCCTTCCTGCTGTTCGCAAAGATCAAGAGAAGAAGGTCGTCTGCATAGGCGATGGGCTCGCAAGCGAGCCCGGCGTTCGATAGGAGCTGTAGAACCTCGTCGAAGACTAAGTTCCAACAGCTCGGACCAAGAATTGATCCCTGTGGGCAGCCCTTAGTGACTTTCTTCCGCACTGCACCGCGATCAGACACCATAGTCACCACGCGGCCGTCGAAGTAGTCGACCACCAATCTAAATAGGTTTTTTGGGCAGCCTCGCTTCCTCAACGCGTTGAGTATGCTTGGCCACCAGACGTTATCAAAGGCTGCGGCTATGTCGAAGAGCAGACCCACGACGTACTTTTCCTCTCGACCGGACGCAAGCTCCCTCATCTTTACCACGACATCAGTCGTGGATCGATGCGGCCTGAATCCGTATTGCCGATGGGAGGCGTAGTCGGGGTGCAAAAACGAACTAGCTAATCGCGTAGCGATTAGCTTCTCTAAGACTTTGCCTACGACCGAAACAAGCATATAGGTCTGTAGGACTTTATCTCCGTTTCAGGTTTCTCGGGTCCTTTAAGGATGGAGATGATGGACCCGACTTTCCATTCCGCGGGAAAGACTCCGTGTGCCAGGCATCCGTTGTAGAGTCGGAGGAGCTCGCGTGAGATCGTATTAAACGAGCGTTTTAGAACCTCCGGCTCAATTCGGTCTAGGCCTGGACACTTGCCGCTCTTCAGTCGGTTGACCGCCGATCTGAGCTCCGAGAGGGTGAAGGGACTGGCGTCCTCACTCTCCGGCTCGATGGCAGCTTCCCTCCTGACTCGCGCATGATCGGGGGAGTCATTCGTGGGGCTATCGTCCTGAATTAACCCCTCCAGCAGTGCGGAAGCGGTGGAGTCCCAGTCTGTAGTATAACCCTGGGTAGTGTTAAGGTTAATATTCGAGATGACCATGCTGGCTGTCATCTTCTGCCTCGTGATCTTATAAATGAGGCCCCAGGGTTCTTTGTTTCCCTGCTCGGTCACGAATGCACGCCAGCTGTGCGACCGAGCAGCTTTAATGGCGGCTTTGTAGGCCTTTCTCTGTTTGAGATACTCGGTCCTCTTGGCCGCCTTCTGCTCCTCTGAACATGCTGCGTTCTGCGAGGCTCGTCTAAGTTTATAGACTCGCCTCTTCTGCCTCGTCAGGTTGGCCGTCCACCATGGGACGGATTTTGAATGCAACTGCTTGGTTGGCATCGAGGAGTCGCACGCTTGGACGATCATTCTTTCGATCTCCTGTGCTAGATGTTCGACTTATTATTCAATGGATTGGGGGATATACTCCTCTTACTTTCCTGCAGCGCCTTGTCGAACTCGGGCCATTTCGCGCTTCGGAGTCGGAACCTTGGTAATAATCCGTTCCGGTTGGTGCTGCTGTCGCTACTACAAATTTCGGCAGCACCGTCCTCGGCGCAAAAACTCAAAGTGAACTCTATGACTCGGTGGTCGCTGGTCGTCAGGTCCTCGCGGACCTTCCAACCTCGCACCTTGTCGCAAATGTCAGGTGTCGATAGTGTGACGTCGATGTAAGACTGTCCACTAGGGCTGGAAAACGTCGGAGCGTTTCCAGCCTCGTTCAAGACAACCAAGCCATGGCTCACGATAAACTCTTCAAGTTTACGGCCTCTCACGTCCGTCTCCGCACTGCCCCACTGGGCTGATTTTGCGTTAACGTCGGCAGAGATAATGACTCGGTTATGCCTTAGTGCGGAAAGAGCTCTCTCCAACCGCGCCAGACCCGATTCAACGTCATCGGACCATTGAAAGTACTGGCTGATCAGGAAGAAGCTCCCAAACGAACCCGAGATGCTGGCACAGGTCAAATGCGTGTCGCACAAGTTAGAGACTTTGACCACGGTTAGATCCGGGTTTCTGACCGCTATTGCAGCCATCACCGGATCGCCTGCCGTGATCAGCCTCGTTCTCAAGCCTAGCCCGGGCACGGTACCCCGCCAGCTATATGGCTCTTGTGCAAGCAACACATCTACCCCTCGCCTATGCATCTCAGTCCGGACTTCGTCGGTCACGTTTCGGGCTCGCTGCATGTTATGCTGCATGACCCGTATGACTCTCGAGCGTCGCCGGTCGTTTGTACTATCCATTCAAGTTCAAATTATTCTTGTCTAATGCGAGACATCTCCAAAACCAGCGCTTCCTGATAGGAGGCGCAGGCCGGGTCTCGCGACTTATGTTCGAATGGTCGCCCTCTGTCTTTACAGTTGGAGCAAACCGGGGGCTTGCTCTTCCTGCTACAGAGCGCATAACCGTGCCCTTTTTCGGCACAATGTCCGCAGACATCCTCTTTGAATTTGCAGCGCTTCGCCGTGTGCCCGAAGCACTGGCACTTATAGCATCGGGTGACCTGTATGAAGTCCCGCACACGACAGGGACTCCACCCGAGGTACACCCGGTCCCCTCTCTGCGCCAGCCGCCGACGAATCTGCGGACTGACGGCCACTACCCAGTTGGCTGTCTCCGGGGTCTTGCCAGCCATGCGACTGACCCGAACACCCGAAGGCACATCCTTCTGGGACGCCTCAGAGAGGTTTTGCCTCCAAAGACTGGAGGCAATTTCCTCCTTGCCCATCCCTTTCGGGATATCATAAATCAGGACCTCAGAGTCCCGTAGAAAAATGTATATCACAAGTATTTTAATCATACTTTGCATTGATGTGAAGCTAAATCATGTGATTCGCTTGGATTTGAAGTTAACTCGTTTCTTTCGCATGCATTTGAAGCTAAATAGCCGTCTCCATAAGGAAAGGAGAGACCAATGCCGTAGCCCTGCTGTATAGCGCCAGGAATTTATCCACATCAACCACTCCAGGCCTAGGCGCTTTTTTGTGGAAGATGTTTTCACCGGAGAATACGTGTCTAACATAACGGTGATCCGAGGCTGTTTCCGTGTTAAATATGACGCTTGACACCAGCTTCCGGAGCATGGCGTAGACGCAGAACATGATGTCGATCAGAGAGTGGTGAACATTCCTCTCAAACGTGAACTTCCCTTCACTGACCACCGGGCAAATCCGGACACGGTTTGCCATTTCGAGGGTGGCGGTGCCCCGTGCATCCGACTTGGCCGACCCCCAGGCTGGTGATTTTGAATTGAAGTCACCTGCCACGATCAGGTGTTCGCGATCCAGGGTGCTTATCAGATGTTCAAGGTTATGCAAGTGCGTCATAAAATTGTCCAATCGCATGTTCGGCGTGTAGTAGCAGTTAACAACTGTTATATCGTTGAGCTGTATCAGCACGCATCCGTCTATGCTGGCCAGACGTTGGATAGACGAAAACCTCTCAGTCGCCCTAGCAGTGATCCATATGACCGCTCTGCCATCCCTGGCCCCGAACCAATGGTCTAGTATCCGCCATGGTTCAGAAATCAAAACCACGTCGATGTCAAGGTCGATTGCATTTTGTTGGAGCAGGTCGTGCGCTAATCTACAATTGTGCAGGTTGATTTGTAATAAGTTTAGATGAGTGTCCTTAGACGCCTTCTTATTATGTTTCCCTTGCATGTGAACAGTGAACTTGTTAACAATAATGAAGGGTCCAAGAGTAATGGACAAAGGAGTTAGCCCTTATCGTCGTAGCCCTTTTCGGGTGCTTGTATTAGCGTCTCGCCTCCGGAGGGTAAGAGTACCCTGGAGAAATCCTCGCTAAATATATCGGAGGCACTTCTGGGGACCAGCGTCACCCTTGCGTCCTTATCCTTGTTTGCCCTTGGAGTGGGGTTAGTCGTCTGTTTATCAGCATCGGCCTCTCTCAGGGCTGTCGATGCGTCTTTACAATCAAGGCTCACTATAGGTGAGCTTGAGTCGGTACTAAATTTACCTCCCTTAGGTTGTTTCGGTGTCCTGCCCGAGTTCGTCAATTTATTCGTCTTCGGTTTTTTTGCGTCGTTCATGGAGCCGTCAGTTGGTGGTTTGGCTTTAACCCCTTTGTCATTGTTGCGTTTCTCGCGGGCTTCGTTGAGTGCCTTGCAGTATGCAGGGCACTTGAGAGTCCCGTCCCTGTGGCCCTGCATACTGCAATTAAGGCATTTTTCCGCATTAGTGCAGGATTTCTCCATGTGTCCAAGGTCACCGCACCTGCGGCAGCTCTTAGACCTGTCCGCATTTTTACATGTTGAGCTGCGATGACCGTATTCGCGGCACCTGTAACATTGGGTGACCTCTATCCGTTCAACCACACGACAGAGGCCCCATCCAACCCTGAAGCGTTTCACCTTTAGGAGCCTTTCCGCGTTTTTAGTGGAAGTGATGACGGTAGCATTTTGGCTACCCGCGCACCCAGGACGAAGGGCTTTCACCTGAACTTCCTGAGGATCCAAGGTCGAGCCCAGCATCTTGTATAGTGTACTCGATATGTCCTCGGTCGTAACATCCCCGTCTAAACCCTTAAGGTGGAGAGTTTTTGTATTGCGGGTTGATATTTTCGCTTTAACTCCGGCAATCTTTTTATTAATTAGTGCGGAGAGTCCTGTTACCTTCCCTCGGTCACCCTTGACAGAGATAACTAGGTCTCTTTTCAGGTTCGCTTTGACGTAAGCGATGTCAATCCCCTCTCGGTTAACGTCGACGTTCTTTTTAACAGAACGCAGCATGTCAGCGTATGTTTGTCCGTTACTGGATATGGTAATGGTTTCCGTCGCGGGCTTACCAGTGCCGTCAGAGCTTTTGATCATTGTTATGTCTGGTCCCCCTCCCTTACTTGAGCGGAGGTGGATCATCAAGTTGCTCTGTGAGAAGATCAATTCAACAAGTTTCCTGCTAATATTTATACTTACTTCGTCGGGGCAAATCAACGTGATTTCCAGCCGAAGTATCCGTACTTAGGTGCGCCATTTTCCTGAGGCACTCGTATACCACGTGCAAGTCGATAGTGTCCTTCTCATTATCCTTATGGATAAGAAAGCAGTGGGTCCTGGATTTCCTTGTCATACCGCCGCTTTTGCTTGGAATAGAGGTAGTGGTCTGGAGGTGGGCGACCTCTCCCTTGCGGGCCTCCTGGACAAGGATATCGTCGAGACATGCCATCTTCTGAAGGATTCTGCGCGTAGTTCCGTCTGTGGTACGTAGATCCGCCGGTGTGAAGCAGGCGATGTCAATCGTGTCTTTCATCGGGCTTGCGTTATCATCAACTTTTCAGTGAGCAAAGGAATCGAATGAGCTTGTGGAGCTCATCAAAGTTGAGTTCCTTTCGCGCCCATCTTGCGACCTCCCCACGATCCACCGCTTCCGGGTCTGCGGTTTGCGTACCCATAGTCCTATATGCTTTGGGGAGAGGAGGACGAGTGGAGCCATCGTCGATTAAAGAGGCGCGGGTCGTATTACCGACATCCTCGCGTGTCTCGAGTCTTCCTTTGGTAAGGACCTCCTTCGTGAACATTTTAAAGAGTTCGTTTCCTTGGCCAACGAGCTCACTAGTAGTGATAAATTGGGGTTTACGCTGTCCTGTGACCTACAAAACGACTGTACCGCCTTGGTGCAGGCTATAAGTTTTCTCAATTGGATAGTGACGTCAGCCAACAGATTAGTTTCAACTACAGCTGTGTCGTCCTCGCTGAGATCAGACATGCTGTCTAGCCTCTTCCTTTTCTGCGTATGTGCCGCTTCAGAAGTCGGTCGCATCTCACTTTCCGAGTGAAAAGCAACCTCAAAGTCTTCCTGCACCTGCGTCTGGGACGCCATGTCCGTCAGTGACAACGAACGTCGCCGTTCGGTGGGTGGTGGAGGCCTCGGTATCTTTCTGACCGGCACAACGTGAGACTTGAACTCTACCTTGTGATATACATGATTTAGCTTCAACTGCATGCGAAACAAACGAGTTATATTGAAATCCATGCGGAACACATTATTTTGCTTCAAATAAATGCGAAGTAGAAGGCATGGCTTCAAATCCATTCGAAACAAATGGTTTAGCTTCAAATACTTGTGATATACATGATTTAGTTTCAACTGCATGCGAAACAAACGAGTTAGATTCAAATCCAAGCGAAACACATGATTCAGCTTCAAATCAATGCGAAGTAGAAGGCTTAGCTTCAAATCCATGCGAAACAAATGATTTATCTTCAAATACTTGCGATATAAGTGATATAGCTTCAAATGCAGGCGGAACAAACAGTTAGCTTCAAATTCATGCGAAATGCATGATTTAGCTTCAAATCAATGCGAAGTAGAAGGCTTAGCTTCAAATCCATGCGAAACAAACGTGTCAACTTGAAATCCATGCGAAACAAATGATTTAGCTTGAAATACTTATTTTATACATGATTTGGCTTCAACTTCATGCGAAACATACGAGTTAGCTTCAAATCGAAGGGAAACACATGATATAGCTTCAAATCCATGCGATACACATGATTTAGCTTCAAATCAAGGCGAAGTAGAAGGCTTAGTTTCAAATCCATGCGAAACAAATGGTTCTGCTTCAAATACTTGTGATACTCATGATTTAGCTTCATCTGCATGCGAAACCAACGACTTTGCTTCAAATTCATGCGAAACACTTGTTTCAGCTTCAAATCAATGCGAAGTAGAAGGCTTAGCTTTAAATCCATGCGAAACAAATGGTTTAGGTTCACATACTTGTGATATACCATATTTAGCTTCAACTGCATGCGAAACAAACGATTTAGCTTCAAATCCGTGCGAAAATTATGATTTAGCATCAAGTTAACGCGAAGTTGAAGGCTTAACTTCAAATCCATGCGAAACAAATGGTTTAGCTTCAAATAGTTCTATTATACATGATTTAGCTTCAACTGCATGCGAATCAAGCGAGTTAGCTTCAAATCCAAGAGAAACACATGATTTAACTTCAAATCAATGCGCAGTAGTAGGCTTAGCTTCAAATCAATGCGAAACAAGTGGTTTAGTTTCAAATACTTGTGATAAAAATGATTTAGCTTTAACTGCATGCGAATCAAACGAGTTAGCTTCAAATCCCATGGGGACACATGATTTAACATCGAATCAATGCGAA
This sequence comes from Megalopta genalis, assembly GCF_051020955.1. Classification (NCBI taxonomy): domain Eukaryota; kingdom Metazoa; phylum Arthropoda; class Insecta; order Hymenoptera; family Halictidae; genus Megalopta; species Megalopta genalis. Next base: position 96,194 of record NW_027476759.1, read on the forward strand.
GTAGAAGGCTTAGCTTCAAATCCATGCGAAACAAGTGGTTTAACTTCAAATACTTGTGATAAACATGATTTAGCTTCAACTGCATGCGAAACAAACGAGTTAGCTTCAAATCCGAGCGAAACAATTGATTTAGCTTCAAATCAATGCGATGCAGATGGTTTAGCTTCAAATCCTTGAGAAACAAATGATTTAGTTTCAAATACTTGCGAATATAAGTGATATAACTTCAGATGCAGGCGAAACAAACGAGTTAGCTTTAAAGCCATGCGAAACTCATGCTTTGGCTTCAAATCATAGCGAAGTAGAAGGATTAGCTTCAAATCCGTGCGAAACAAATGACTTAGCTTCAAATAAATTCGATATAAGTGATATTGCTTCGAATGCTGGCGAAACAAACGAGTTAGAAGCAAATCCATTCGAATCACATGATTTAGATTGAAATCAATGCGAAGTAGATGGTTTAGCTTCAAATCCAAGCAAATCAAATGGTTTTGTTTCAAATACTTGTGATATACATGATTTAGCTTTAAATGCAGGCGAAACAAACGAGTTAGCTTCAAATCCATGCGAAACACATGATTTAGCTTCAAATTCGAGCGAATCACATGATTTATCTTCAAATCAATGCGAAGTAGAAGGCTTTGCTTCAAATACATGAGAAATAAATGGTTCAGCTTCAAATACTTGTGATATACATGATTTAGCTTCAAATGCATGCGAAACACATGATTTAGCTTCAAGTCCATGCGAAGTTGAAGGCTTATCTTCAAATCCATGCGAAACACATGATTTAACTTCAAATACTTGCGATATAAATGATTTAGCTGCAACTGGAAGCGTAGCAAGCGCGTTAGCTTCAAATCCATGCGAAACCCATGATTTCTTTTCAAATCAATGCGGAATAGAAGATATAGCTTCAAATGCATGCGAAACACATGATTTAGCTTCAAATCAATGCGAAGTAGAAGGTTTAGCTTGGAATCTATGCGAAACAAATGATTTAGCTTCTAATACTTGCAAAATAAATGATTTAGCTTCAACTGCATGCGAAGCAAACGAGTTAGATTGAAATCCATACGAATCACATGTCTTAGCTTCAAATCAATGCGAAGTAGAAGGTTTAGCTTCGAATCCATGCGAAACAAATGATTTAGCTCCAAATACTTGCGATATATATGATTTAGCTGCAACTGGAAGCGAAACAAGAGAGTTAGCTTCAAATCCATGCGAAACCCATGATTTCTCTTCGAATCAATGCGAAGTGGAAGGTTTAGCTTCGAATCCATTCGAAACAAATGATTTAGCTTCTAATACTTACGATATAAATGATTTAGCTTCTACTGTAAGCGAAACAAGCGAGTTAGCTTCAAATCCAAGCGAAACACATGATTTAATTTCAAATCAATACGAAGAAGAAGGCTTAGCTTCAAATCCATGCGAAACAAATGGTTTAGCTTGAAATACTTGTGACATAAACGATATAGCTTCAAATACATGCGTAACAAACGAGTTAGCTTCACATTCATTCGAAACACATGATTTAGCCTCAAATCAATGCGATGTAGAAGGTTTAGCTTCAAGTCAATGCGAAACAAATGATTTAGCTCCAAATACTTGCGATGTAAATGATTTAGATTCAACTGCATGCGAAACAAACGAGTTAGCTTCAAATCCATGCGAAACACAGGATTTAACTTCAAATCAATGCGAAGTAGAAGCTTCAAATACATGAGCAACAAATGGTTCAGCTTCAAATACTTGTGACATACATGATTTAGCTTCAACAGCATGCGAAACAAGAGATTTAGCTTCAAGTCAATGCGAAGTAGAAGGTTTAGCTTCAAATCCATGCGAAACAAATGATTTAGCTCCAAATACTTGCGATATATATGATTTAGCTGCAACTGGAAGCGAAACAAGCGAGTTAGCTTCAAACCCATGCGAAACCCATGATATCTCTTCGAATCACTGCGGAATAGAAGATATAGCTTCAAATGCATGCGAAACACCTGATTTAGCTTCAAATCAATGCGATGTGGAAGGTTTAGCTTCGAATCCATTCGAAACAAATGATTTTGCTTCTACTACTTACGATATAAATGATTTAGCTTCTACTGGAAGCGAAACAAGCGAGTTAGCTTCATATCCATGCGAAACACATGTCTTATATTGAAATCAATGCGAGGTAGAAGGTTTAGCTTCAAATCCATGCGAAACAAATGATTTAGCTTCAAATATTTACGATATAAATGATTTAGCTTCAGCTGGAAGCGAAGCAAACGAGTTAGGTTCAAATCCATGCGAAACAAACGATTTAGTTTGAAATATTTGCGACATAAACGATATAGCTTCAAATGCAGGCGAAACAAACGAGTTAGCTTCCAATCCAAGGGAAACACATAATTCAACTTCAAATCAATGCGAAGTGGAAGGCGTAGTTTCAAATCCATACGAAACGAATGATTGAGCTTCAAATACTAGCGAAAGTAATTGACATAGCTTCGAATACAGGCGTAACAAACGAGATAGATTCAAATCCATGCGAAACACATGATTTAGATTCAAATCAACGCGAAGTACAAGGTTTAGTTTCAAATCCAAGCGAATCAAATGTTTTAGCTTCAAATATTTGTGATAAACATGATTTAGCTTCAAATCATGCGAAGTAGAAGGCATAGCTTCAAATCCGAGCGAAACACATGATTTAGATTCAAATACTTGCGATATAAATGAAATAGCTTCAAATGCAGACCAAACGAACGAGATATCTTCAAATTCATGCGAAACACATGATTTAGCTTCAAATCAATGCGAAGTTAAAGGCTTAGCTTCAAATACATGCGAAACAAATGATTTAGCTTCAAATACTTGCGATATAAGTGATATAGCTTCAAATGCAGGCGGAACAAACAGTTAGCTTCAAATTCATGCGAAACACATGATTTAGATTCAAATACTTGCGATATAAATGAAATAACTTCAAATGCAGACGAACGAAAGAGTTATCTTCAAATTAATGCGAAACACATGATTTAGCTTCAAATCAGTGCGGCGTAGAAGGCTTAGCTTCAAATCCAAGCGAAACAAATGGTATAGATTCAGATAATTGTGATAAACATGATTTAGCTTCAAATCATGCGAAGTAGAAGTTTTATCTTCAAAACCGAGCGAAACACATGATTTAGATTCAAATACTTGCGATATAAATGAAATAGCTTCAAATGCAGACCAAACGAACGAGTTATCTTCAAATTCATGCGAAACACATGATTTAGCTTCAAATCAATGCGAGGTGGAAGGCTTAGCTTCAAATACATGAGTAACAAAAAGTTTAGCTTCAAATACTTGTGAAATACATGATTTAGCTCCAACTGCATGCGAAACAAACGAGTTAGCTTCAAATCCAAGCGAAACACGTGATTTAGCTTCAAATCAATGAGAAGTGGAATGCTTAGCTTCAAATACATGCGAATCAAATGGTTTAGCTTCAAATACTTGTGATATACATGATATAGTTTCAACTGCATGCGAAACAAACGAATTATCTTCAAATCCAAGCGAAACACATGATTAAGTTTCAAATCAATGCGAAGTAGAAGGCTTAGCTTCAAATCCATGTGAAACACGTGATTTAGCTTCAAAACAAATGGTTTACCTTCAAATACATGTGATATACATGATTAAGCTTCAAATGCAGGCGAAACAAACGAGTGAGCTTCAAATCCAAGCGTAACACATGATTTAACTTCAAATCAATGCGAAGTAGAAGGCTTAGCTTCAAATCCATGCGAACTGAATGATTAAGTTTCAAATACTTGTGATATACGTAATTTAGCTTCAACTACATGCGAAACAAACGAGTTAGCGTCAAATCCAATCGAAACACATAATTTAGCTTCAAATCCATGCGAAACACATGATTTAGCTTCAAATCAATGCGAATTAGAAGGCTTAGCTTCAAATCCATGCGAAACGAATTATTTGGCTTCAAATACTTGCGAATATAAGTGATATAGATTCAACTGCATGTCAAACAATCGAGTTATCTTCAAATCCATGCGAATCACATGATTTACCTTCAAATCAATGCGAAGTAGAAGGATTAGCATCAAATCCATGCGAAACGCATGATTTAGCTTCAAATTCATGCGAAACACATGGCTTATCTTAATATTCATGCGAAACAGATGGTTTAGATACAGACACTTGTGATAAACATGATTTAGCTTCAACTGCATGAGAAACAAACGAGTTAGCTACAAATACAAGCGAAACACATGATATAGCTTCATATTAATGCGAAGGAGGAGGCTTAGCTTCAAATCCATGCGAACCGAATGATTTGGCTTCAGTGCTTACGAATATAAGTAATTTAGCTACAACTGCATGCGAAACAGACGAGTTATCTTCAAATCCATGCGAAACACATGATTTAGCTTCAAATCAATGCGAATTAGAAGGCTTAGCTTCAAATCCATGCGAAACGAATTATTTGGCTTCAAATACTTGCGAATATAAGTGATATAGATTCAAGTGAATGAAATAACTTCAAATGCAGACGAACGATCGAGTTATCTTCAAATTCATGCGAAACACATGATTTAGCTTCAAATCAGTTCGACGTGGAAGGCACAGCTTCAAATCCAAGCGAAACAAATGGTTTAGATTCAGAAACTTGTGATAAACATGATTTAGCTTCAACTGCATGCGAAACAAACGAGTTAGCTTCATATCCAAGAGAAACACATGATTTAGCTTCAAATCATTCGAAGTAGAAGGCTTAGCTTCAAATACTTGTGATATACGTGATTTAGCTTCAACTGCATGCGAAACATACGAGTTAACTTCAAATCCATGCGAAGTAGTAGGATTATCTTCAAATACATGCGAAAAGAATAGTTTAGCTTGAAATACTTGTTTTATACATGTTTTACCTTCAACTCCATGCGAAACATACGAGTTAGCTTCAAATCCAAGCGAAACACATGATTTTGCTTCAAATCAATGTGATGTAGAAGGTTTAGCTTCAAATCCAAGCAAAACCAATGATTTAGCTTCAAATGCTTGCGATATAAGTGATATAGATTCAAATGCAGGCGAAACAAATGAGTTAGCTTCAATTCCATGCGATACACAAGATTTAGCTTCAAATCAATGCGAAGTAGAAGGCTTATCTTCAAATCCAAGCGCAACAAATGTTTTAGATTCAGATACTTGTGATAAACATGATTTAGCTTCAAATCATGCGAAGTAGAAGGCTTAGCTTCAAATCCGAGCGAAACACATGATTTAGATTCAAATACTTGCGATATAAATGAAATAGCTTCAAATGCAGACCAAACGAACGAGATATCTTCAAATTCATGCGAAACACATGATTTAGCTTCAAATCAATGCGAAGTTAAAGGCTTAGCTTCAAATACATGCGAAACAAATGATTTAGCTTCAAATACTTGCGATATAAGTGATATAGCTTCAAATGCAGACGAACTAAAGAGTTATCTTCAAATTAATGCGAAACACATGATTTAGCTTCAAATCAGTGCGGCGTAGAAGGCTTAGCTTCAAATCCAAGCGAAACAAATGGTATAGATTCAGATAATTGTGATAAACATGATTTAGCTTCAAATCATGCGAAGTAGAAGGTTTATCTTCAAATCCGAGCGAAACACATGATTTAGATTCAAATACTTGCGATATAAATGAAATAGCTTCAAATGCAGACCAAACGAACGAGTTATCTTCAAATTCATGCGAAACACATGATTTAGCTTCAAATCAATGCGAAGTTAAAGGTTTACCTTCAAATCCATGCGAAACAAATGATTTAGCTTCAAATACTTGCGATATAAGTGATATAGCTTCAAATGCATGCGAATCAAACAGTTCGATTCAAATTCATACGAAACACATGATTTAGCTTCAAATCAATGCGAAGTTGAAGGCTTAGCTTCAAATCCATGCGAAACAAACGAGTTAGCTTCAAATCCATGCGGAACATTTGATTTAGCATCAAATCATGCGAAGTAGAAGGCTCAGCTTCAAATCCGAGCGAAACACATGATTCAGCTTCAAATCAATTCGAAGTAGAAGGCTTAGCTTCAAATCCATGCGAAAAGAATAGTTTAGCTTGAAATACTTGTTTTATACATGTTTTACCTTCAACTCCATGCGAAACATACGAGTTAGCTTCAAATCCAAGCGAAACACATGAGTTTGCTTCAAATCAATGTGATGTAGAAGGTTTAGCTTCAAATCCATGCAAAACGAATGATTTAGCTTCAAATACTTGCGATATAAGTCATATAGCTTCAAATGCAGGCGGAACAAACAGTTAGCTTCAAATTCATGCGAAACACATGATTTAGATTCAAATACTTGCGATATAAATGAAATAACTTCAAATGCAGACGAACGAACGAGATATATTTAAATTCATGCGAAACACATGATTTAGCTTCAAATCAATGCGAAGTTAGAGGCTTAGCTTCAAATCCATGCGAAACAAATGATCTAGCTTCAAATACTAGCGATATAAGTGATATAGCTTCAAATGCAGGCGGAACAAAGAGTTAGCTTCAAATTCATGCGAAACATATGATTTAGATTCAAATACTTGCGATATAAATGAAATAACTTCAAATGCAGACGAACGAACGAGTTATCTTCAAATTCATGCGAAACACATGATTTAGCTTCAAATCAGTGCGACGTAGAAGGCTTAGCTTCAAATCCAAGCGAAACAAATGGTATAGATTCAGATAATAGTGATAAACATGATTTAGCTTCAAATCATGCGAAGTAGAAGGTTTATCTTCAAATCCGAGCGAAACACATGATTTAGATTCAAATACTTGCGATATAAATGAAATAGCTTCAAATGCAGACCAAACGAAGGAGTTATCTTCAAATTCATGCGAAACACATGATTTAGCTTCAAATCAATGCGAAGTTAAAGGCTTAGCTTCAAATCCATGCCAAACAAACGACTCAGCTTCAAATCCATGCGAAACAATTGATTTAGCCTCAAATACTTGTGATATACATGATTTAGCTTCAACAGCATGCGAAACGAACGAGTTAGCTTCAAATCCATGCGAAACACATGATTTTGCTTCTTATCAATGCGAAGTAGAATGCTGATCTTCGTAACCTTGCGAAACAAATGGTTTAGCTTCAAATACTTGTGATATACATGATTTAGATTCAACAGCATACAAAACTAACGAGTTAGCTTCAAATCCATGCGAAACACATGAGTTAGCTTCTTATCAATGCGAAGTAGAAGGCTGATCTTCGAATCCTTGCGAAACAAATGGTTTAGCTTCAAATACTTGTGATATACATGAATAAGCTTCAACAGCATGCAAAATTAGCGAGTTAGCTTCAAATCCATGCGAAACACATGATTTAGCTTGAAATCAATGCGATTTAGAAGGCTTATCTTCGAATCCATGCGAAACAACTGGTTTAGCTTCAAATACCTGTGATATACATGATTTATCTTCAACTGCATGCGAAACAAACGAGATAGCTTTAAATTCATGCGAAACAGATGATTTAGATTAAAATCAATGCGAAGTAGAAGACTTATTTTGAAATCCATGCGAATCAATTGGTTTAGCTTCAAATAATTGTGATATACATGATTTAGCTTCAATTGCATGCGAAACAAACGAGTTAGCTTCAAATCCATTCGAAACACATGATTTAGCTTCAAATCAATGCGAAGTAGAAGGCTTATCTTCAAATCCATGCGAAACAAGTGGTTCAGCTTCAAATACTTGTGATGTGCATGATTTAGCTTCAAATGCAATCGAAACGAACGAGTTAGCTTCAAATCCATGCGAAACACATGATTTTGCTTCTTATCAATGCGAAGTAGAAGGCTGATCTTCGAATCCTTGCGAAACAAATGGTTTAGCTCCAAATACTTGTGATGTACATGAATAAGCTTCAACAGCATGCAAAACTAGCGAGTTAGCTTCAAATCCATGCGAAACACATGATTTAGCTTGAAATCAATGCGATTTAGAAGGCTTATCTTCGAATCCATGCGAAACAACTGGTTTAGCTTCAAATACCTGTGATATACATGATTTATCTTCAACTCCATGCGAAACAAACGAGATAGCTTTAAATCCATGCGAAACAGATGATTTAGATTAAAATCAATGCGAAGTAGAAGGCTTATTTTGAAATCCATGCGAATCAAATGGTTTAGCTTCAAATAATTGTGATATACATGATTTAGCTTCAACTGCATTACGAAACAAACTAGTTAGCTTCAAATTCAAGAGAAACACATGATTCAGTTTCAAATAAAAGCGAAGTAGATGGCATTGCATCAAATCCATGCGAATCAAATGGTTTAGCTGCGAATACTTGTGATATACATGATTTAGCTTCAACTCCATGCGATACAAACGATTAGCTTCAAATGCATGCGAAACACATGATTTAGATTAAAATCAATGCGAAGTAGAAGGCTTATCTTCAAATCCATGCGAATCAAATGGTTGAGCTTCAAATACTTGGGATATACATGATTCAGCTTCAACTGCATGCGTAACAAATGAGTTAGCTTCAAATCTATGCGAAACACATGATTTAGCTTCAAATTCATTCCAAACACATTGTTTAGCCTGATATTCCTGCGAAACAAATGGTTCAGCTTCAAATACTTGTGACATACATGATATAGCTTCAACTGCATGTGAAACGAAAGTGTTAGCTTCAAATTCAAGAGAAACACATGATTCAGTTTCAAATAAAAGCGAAGTAGATGGCATAGCATCAAATCCATGCGAATCAAATGGTTTAGCTTCAAATACTTGTGATATACATGAATTAGCTTCAACTGCATGCGATACAAACGATTAGCTTCAAATCCATGCGAAACATATGATTTAACTTCAAATCAATGCGAAGTAGAAGGCTGATCTTCGAATCCACGCGAAACAAATGGATTAGCTTCAAATACTTGTGATATACATGATTTATCTTCAACTGCATGCGAAACAAACGAGATAGCTTTAAATCTATCCGAAACAGATGATTTAGATTAAAATCAATGCGAAGTAGAAGGCTTACCTTGAAATCCATGCGAATCAAATGGTTTAGCTTCAAATAATTGTGATATACATGATTTAGCTTCAATTGCATGCGAAACGAACGAGTTAGCTTCAAATCCATGCGAAACACATGATTTTGCTTCTTATCAATGCGAAGTAGAAGGCGGATCTTCGTAACCTTGCGAAACAAATGGTTTAGCTTCAAATACTTGTGATATACATGATTTAGCTTCAACAGCATGCAAAACTAACGAGTTAGCTTCAAATCCATGCGAAACACATGAGTTAGCTTCTTATCAATGCGAAGTAGAAGGCTGATCTTCGAATCCTTGCGAAACAAATGGTTTAGCTTCAAATACTTGTGATATACATGAATAAGCTTCAACAGCATGCAAAATTAGCGAGTTAGCTTCAAATCTATGCGAAACATATGATTTAGCTTGACATCAATGCGATTTAGAAGGCTTATATTCGAATCCATGCGAAACAAATGGTTTAGCTTCAAATAATTGTGATATACATGATTTAGCTTCAGTTGCATGCGAAACAAACGAGTTAGCTTGAAATCCAAGCGAAACACATGATTTAGCTTCTTATCAATGCGAAGTAGAAGGCTGATCTTCGAATCCACGCGAAACAAATGGTTTAGCTTCAAATACTTGTGATGTACATGAATAAGCTTCAACAGCATGCAAAACTAGCGAGTTAGCTTCAAATCCATGCGAAACACATGATTTAGCTTGAAATCAATGCGATTTAGAAGGCTTATCTTCGAATCCATGCGAAACAACTGGTTTAGCTTCAAATACCTGTGATATACATGATTTATCTTCAACTGCATGCGAAACAAACGAGATAGCTTTAAATCCATGCGAAACAGATGATTTAGATTAAAATCAATGCGAAGTAGAAGGCTTATTTTGAAATCCATGCGAATCAAATGGTTTAGCTTCAAATAATTGTGATATACATGATTTAGCTTCAATTGCATGCGAAACAAACGAGTTAGCTTCAAAACCATTCGAAACACATGATTTAGCTTCAAATCAATGCGAAGTAGAAGGCTTATCTTCAAATCCATGCGAAACAAGTGGTTCAGCTTCAAATACTTGTGATGTGCATGATTTAGCTTCAAATGCAATCGAAACGAACGAGTTAGCTTCAAATCCATGCGAAACACATGATTTTGCTTCTTATCAATGCGAAGTAGAAGGCTGATCTTCGAATCCTTGCGAAACAAATGGTTTAGCTCCAAATACTTGTGATGTACATGAATAAGCTTCAACACCATGCAAAACTAGCGAGTTAGCTTCAAATCCATGCGAAACACATGATTTAGCTTGAAATCAATGCGATTTAGAAGGCTTATCTTCGAATCCATGCGAAACAACTGGTTTAGCTTCAAATACCTGTGATATACATGATTTATCTTCAACTCCATGCGAAACAAACGAGATAGCTTTAAATCCATGCGAAACAGATGATTTAGATTAAAATCAATGCGAAGTAGAAGGCTTATTTTGAAATCCATGCGAATCAAACGGTTTAGCTTCAAATAATTGTGATATACATGATTTAGCTTCAACTGCATTACGAAACAAACTAGTTAGCTTCAAATTCAAGAGAAACACATGATTCAGTTTCAAATAAAAGCGAAGTAGATGGCATTGCATCAAATCCATGCGAATCAAATGGTTTAGCTGCGAATACTTGTGATATACATGATTTAGCTTCAACTCCATGCGATACAAACGATTAGCTTCAAATGCATGCGAAACACATGATTTAGATTAAAATCAATGCGAAGTAGAAGGCTTATCTCCAAATCCATGCGAATCAAATGGTTGAGCTTCAAATACTTGGGATATACATGATTCAGCTTCAACTGCATGCGTAACAAATGAGATAGCTTCAAATCTATGCGAAACACATGATTTAGCTTCAAATTCATTCCAAACACATGGTTTAGCCTGATATTCGTGCGAAACAAATGGTTCAGCTTCAAATACTTGTGACATACATGATTTAGCTTCAACTGCATGTGAAACGAACGTGTTAGCTTCAAATTCAAGAGAAACACATGATTCAGTTTCAAATAAAAGCGATGTAGATGGCATAGCATCAAATCCATGCGAATCAAATGGTTTAGCTTCAAATACTTGTGATATACATAATTTATCTTCAACTGCATGCGAAACAAACGAGATAGCTTTAAATCCATCCGAAACAGATGATTTAGATTAAAATCAATGCGAAGTAGAAGGCTTATTTTGAAATCCATGCGAATCAAATGGTTTAGCTTCAAATACTTGTGATGTGCATGATTTAGCTTCAAATGCAAGCGAAACGAACGAGTTAGCTTCAAATCCATGCGAAACACATGATTTTGCTTCTTATCAATGCGAAGTAGAAGGCTGAACTTCGAATCCTTGCGAAACAAATGGTTTAGCTTCAAATACTTGTGATATACATGAATAAGCTTCAACAGCATGCAAAATTAGCGAGTTAGCTTCAAATCTATGCGAAACATACGATTTAGCTTGACATCAATGCGATTTAGAAGGCTTATATTCGAATCCATGCGAAACAAATGGTTTAGCTTCAAATACCTGTGATATACATGATTTATCTTCAACTGCATGCGAAAAAAATGAGATAGCTTTAAATCCATCCGAAACAGATGATTTAGATTAAAATCAATGCGAAGTAGAAGGCTTACTTTGAAATCCATGCGAATCAAATGGTTTAGCTTCAAATACTTGTGATGTGCATGATTTAGCTTCAAATGCAAGCGAAACGAACGAGTTAGCTTCAAATCCATGCGAAACACACGATTTTGCTTCTTATCAATGCGAAGTAGAAGGCTGATCTACGTAACCTTGCGAAACAAATGGTTTAGCTTCAAATACTTGTGATATACATGATTTAGCTTCAACAGCATGCAAAACTAACGAGTTAGCTTCAAATCCATGCGAAACACATGAGTTAGCTTCTTATCAATGCGAAGTAGAAGGCTGATCTTCGAATCCTTGCGAAACAAATGGTTTAGCTTCAAATACTTGTGATATACATGAATAAGCTTCAACAGCATGCAAAATTAGCGAGTTGGCTTCAAATCTATGCGAAACATATGATTTAGCTTGACATCAATGCGATTTAGAAGGCTTATATTCGAATCCATGCGAAACAAATGGTTTAGCTTCAAATACCTGTGATATACATGATTTATCTTCAACTGCATGCGAAAAAAACGAGATAGCTTTAAATCCATCCGAAACAGATGATTTCGATTAAAATCATTGCGAAGTAGAAGGCTTATTTTGAAATCCATGCGAATCAAATGGTTTAGCTTCAAATAATTGTGATATAGATGATTTAGCTTCAGTTGCATGCGAAACAAACGAGTTAGCTTGAAATCCAAGCGAAACACATGATTTAGCTTCTTATCAATGCGAAGTAGAAGGCTGATCTTCGAATCCTTGCGAAACAAATGGCTTAGCTTCAAATACTTGTGATGTACATGAATAAGCTTCAACAGCATGCAAAACTAGCGAGTTAGCTTCAAATCCATGCGAAACATATAATTTAACTTCAAATCAATGCGAAGTAGAAGGCTTATTTTGAAATCCATGCGAATCAAATGGTTTAGCTTCAAATAATTGTGATATAGATGATTTAGCTTCAGTTGCATGCGAAACAAACGAGTTAGCTTGAAATCCAAGCGAAACACATGATTTAGCTTCTTATCAATGCGAAGTAGAAGGCTGATCTTCGAATCCTTGCGAAACAAATGGCTTAGCTTCAAATACTTGTGATGTACATGAATTAGCTTCAACTGCATGCGAAACAAACGAGATAGCTTTAAATCTATCCGAAACAGATGATTTAGATTAAAATCAATGCGAAGTAGAAGGCTTACCTTGAAATCCATGCGAATCAAATGGTTTAGCTTCAAATAATTGTGATATACATGATTTAGCTTCAATTGCATGCGAAACGAACGAGTTAGCTTCAAATCCATGCGAAACACATGATTTTGCTTCTTATCAATGCGAAGTAGAAGGCGGATCTTCGTAACCTTGCGAAACAAATGGTTTAGCTTCAAATACTTGTGATATACATGATTTAGCTTCAACAGCATGCAAAACTAACGAGTTAGCTTCAAATCCATGCGAAACACATGAGTTAGCTTCTTATCAATGCGAAGTAGAAGGCTGATCTTCGAATCCTTGCGAAACAAATGGTTTAGCTTCAAATACTTGTGATATACATGAATAAGCTTCAACAGCATGCAAAATTAGCGAGTTAGCTTCAAATCTATGCGAAACATATGATTTAGCTTGACATCAATGCGATTTAGAAGGCTTATATTCGAATCCATGCGAAACAAATGGTTTAGCTTCAAATAATTGTGATATACATGATTTAGCTTCAGTTGCATGCGAAACAAACGAGTTAGCTTGAAATCCAAGCGAAACACATGATTTAGCTTCTTATCAATGCGAAGTAGAAGGCTGATCTTCGAATCCACGCGAAACAAATGGTTTAGCTTCAAATACTTGTGATGTACATGAATAAGCTTCAACAGCATGCAAAACTAGCGAGTTAGCTTCAAATCCATGCGAAACAGATGATTTAGATTAAAATCAATGCGAAGTAGAAGGCTTATTTTGAAATCCATGCGAATCAAATGGTTTAGCTTCAAATAATTGTGATATACATGATTTAGCTTCAATTGCATGCGAAACAAACGAGTTAGCTTCAAAACCATTCGAAACACATGATTTAGCTTCAAATCAATGCGAAGTAGAAGGCTTATCTTCAAATCCATGCGAAACAAGTGGTTCAGCTTCAAATACTTGTGATGTGCATGATTTAGCTTCAAATGCAATCGAAACGAACGAGTTAGCTTCAAATCCATGCGAAACACATGATTTTGCTTCTTATCAATGCGAAGTAGAAGGCTGATCTTCGAATCCTTGCGAAACAAATGGTTTAGCTCCAAATACTTGTGATGTACATGAATAAGCTTCAACACCATGCAAAACTAGCGAGTTAGCTTCAAATCCATGCGAAACACATGATTTAGCTTGAAATCAATGCGATTTAGAAGGCTTATCTTCGAATCCATGCGAAACAACTGGTTTAGCTTCAAATACCTGTGATATACATGATTTATCTTCAACTGCATGCGAAAAAAATGAGATAGCTTTAAATCCATCCGAAACAGATGATTTAGATTAAAATCAATGCGAAGTAGAAGGCTTACTTTGAAATCCATGCGAATCAAATGGTTTAGCTTCAAATACTTGTGATGTGCATGATTTAGCTTCAAATGCAAGCGAAACGAACGAGTTAGCTTCAAATCCATGCGAAACACACGATTTTGCTTCTTATCAATGCGAAGTAGAAGGCTGATCTACGTAACCTTGCGAAACAAATGGTTTAGCTTCAAATACTTGTGATATACATGATTTAGCTTCAACAGCATGCAAAACTAACGAGTTAGCTTCAAATCCATGCGAAACACATGAGTTAGCTTCTTATCAATGCGAAGTAGAAGGCTGATCTTCGAATCCTTGCGAAACAAATGGTTTAGCTTCAAATACTTGTGATATACATGAATAAGCTTCAACAGCATGCAAAATTAGCGAGTTGGCTTCAAATCTATGCGAAACATATGATTTAGCTTGACATCAATGCGATTTAGAAGGCTTATATTCGAATCCATGCGAAACAAATGGTTTAGCTTCAAATACCTGTGATATACATGATTTATCTTCAACTGCATGCGAAAAAAACGAGATAGCTTTAAATCCATCCGAAACAGATTATTTAGATTAAAATCAATGCGAAGTAGAAGGCTTATTTTGAAATCCATGCGAATAAAAAGGTTTAGCTTCAAATAATTGTGATATACATGATGTAGCTTCAATTGCATGCGAAACAATCGAGTTAGCTTCAAATCCATTCGACACACATGATTTAGCTTCAAATCAATGCGAAGTAGAAGGCTTATCTTCAAATCCATGCGAAACAAGTGGTTCAGCTTCAAATACTTGTGATGTGCATGATTTAGCTTCAAATGCAAGCGAAACGAACGAGTTAGCTTCAAATCCATGCGAAACACATGATTTTGCTTCTTATCAATGCGAAGTAGAAGGCTGATCTTCGTATCCTTGCGAAACAAATGGTTTAGCTTCAAATACTTGTGATATACATGATTTAGCTTCAACAGCATGCAAAACTAACGAGTTAGCTTCAAATCCATGCGAAACACATGAGTTAGCTTCTTATCAATGCGAAGTAGAAGGCTGATCTTCGAATCCTTGCGAAACAAATGGTTTAGCTTCAAATACTTGTGATGTACATGAATAAGCTTCAACAGCATGCAAAATTAGCGAGTTAGCTTCAAATCTATGCGAAACATATGATTTAGCTTGACATCAATGCGATTTAGAAGGCTTATATTCGAATCCATGCGAAACAAATGGTTTAGCTTCAAATACCTGTGATATACATGATTTATCTTCAACTGCATGCGAAAAAAACGAGATAGCTTTAAATCCATCCGAAACAGATGATTTAGATTAAAATCAATGCGAAGTAGAAGGCTTATTTTGAAATCCATGCGAATCAAATGGTTTAGCTTCAAATAATTGTGATATACATGATTTAGCTTCAATTGCATGCGAAACAAACGAGTTAGCTTGAAATCCAAGCGAAACACATGATTTAGCTTCTTATCAATGAGAAGTAGAAGGCTGATGTTCGAATCCTTGCGAAACAAATGGTTTAGCGTCAAATACATGTGATGTGCATGAATAAGCTTCAACAGCATGCAAAACTAGCGAGTTAGCTTCAAATCCATGCGAAACACATGATTTAGCTTCAACTCCATGCGATACAAACGATTAGCTTCAAATGCATGCGAAACACATGATTTAGATTAAAATCAATGCGAAGTAGAAGGCTTATCTTCAAATCCATGCGAATCAAATGGTTGAGCTTCAAATACTTGGGATATACATGATTCAGCTTCAACTGCATGCGTAACAAATGAGTTAGCTTCAAATCTATGCGAAACGCATGATTTAGCTTCAAATTCATTCCAAACACATGGTTTAGCCTGATATTCGTGCGAAACAAATGGTTCAGCTTCAAATACTTGTGACATACATGATTTAGCTTCAACTGCATGTGAAACGAACGTGTTAGCTTCAAATTCAAGAGAAACACATGATTTAGCTTCAAATCAATGCGAAGTAGAAGGCTTATCTTCAAATCCATGCGAAACAAGTGGTTCAGTTTCAAATACTTGTGATGTGCATGATTTAGCTTCAAATGCAAGCGAAACGAACGAGTTAGCTTCAAATCCATGCGAAACACATGATTTAGCTTCTTATCAATGCGAAGTAGAAGGCTGATCTTCGAATCCTTGCGAAACAAATGGTTTAGCTTCAAATACTTGTGATGTACATGAATAAGCTTCAACAGCATGCAAAACTAGCGAGTTAGCTTCAAATCCATGCGAAACACATGAGTTAGCTTCTTATCAATGCGAAGTAGAAGGCTGATGTTCGAATCCTTGCGAAACAAATGGTTTAGCTTCAAATACTTGTGATATACATGAATAAGCTTCAACAGCATGCAAAATTAGCGAGTTGGCTTCAAATCTATGCGAAACATATGATTTAGCTTGACATCAATGCGATTTAGAAGGCTTATATTCGAATGCATGCGAAACAAATGGTTTAGCTTCAAATACCTGTGATATACATGATTTATCTTCAACTGCATGCGAAACAAACGAGATAGCTTTAAATCCATGCGAAACAGATGATTTAGATTAAAATCAATGCGAAGTAGAAGGCTTATTTTGAAATCCATGCGAATCAAATGGTTTAGCTACAAATAATTGTGATATACGTGATTTAGCTTCAACTGCATTACGAAACAAACTAGTTAGCTTCAAATTCAAGAGAAACACATGATTCAGTTTCAAATAAAAGCGAAGTAGATGGCATTGCATCAAATCCATGCGAATCAAATGGTTTAGCTGCAAATACTTGTGATATACATGATTTAGCTTCAACTCCATGCGATACAAACGATTAGCTTCAAATGCATGCGAAACACATGATTTAGATTAAAATCAATGCGATGTAGAAGGCTTATCTTCAAATCCATGCGAATCAAATGGATGAGCTTCAAATACTTGGGATATACATGATTCAGCTTCAACTGCATGCGTAACAAATGAGTTAGCTTCAAATCTATGCGAAACACATGATTTAGCTTCAAATTCATTCCAAACACATGGTTTAGCCTGATATTCGTGCGAAACAAATGGTTCAGCTTCAAATACTTGTGACTTACATGATTTAGCTTCAACTGCATGTGAAACGAACGTGTTAGCTTCAAATTCAAGAGAAACACATGATTCAGTTTCAAATAAAAGCGAAGTAGATGGCATAGCATCAAATCCATGCGAATCAAATGGTTTAGCTTCAAATACTTGTGATATACATGATTTAGCTTCAACTGCATGCGATACAAACGATTAGCTTCAAATCCATGCGAAACATATGATTTAACTTCAAATCAATGCGAAGTAGAAGGCTGATCTTCGAATCCACGCGAAACAAATGGATTAGCTTCAAATACTTGTGATATACATGATTTATCTTCAACTGCATGCGAAACAAACGAGATAGCTTTTAATCCATCCGAAACAGATTATTTAGATTAAAATCAATGCGAAGTTGAAGGCTTATTTTGAAATCCATGCGAATCAAATGGTTTAGCTTCAAATAATTGTGATATACATGATGTAGCTTCAATTGCATGCGAAACAATCGAGTTAGCTTCAAATCCATTCGACACACATGATTTAGCTTCAAATCAATGCGAAGTAGAAGGCTTATCTTCAAATCCATGCGAAACAAGTGGTTCAGCTTCAAATACTTGTGATGTGCATGATTTAGCTTCAAATGCAAGCGAAACGAACGAGTTAGCTTCAAATCCATGCGAAACACATGATTTTGCTTCTTATCAATGCGAAGTAGAAGGCTGATCTTCGTATCCTTGCGAAACAAATGGTTTAGCTTCAAATACTTGTGATATACATGAGTAAGCTTCAACAGCATGCAAAACTAACGAGTTAGCTTCAAATCCATGCGAAACACATGAGTTAGCTTCTTATCAATGCGAAGTAGAAGGCTGATCTTCGAATCCTTGCGAAACAAATGGTTTAGCTTCAAATACTTGTGATATACATGAGTAAGCTTCAACAGCATGCAAAATTAGCGAGTTAGCTTCAAATCTATGCGAAACATATGATTTAGCTTGACATCAATGCGATTTAGAAGGCTTATATTCGAATCCATGCGAAACAAATGGTTTAGCTTCAAATACCTGTGATATACATGATTTATCTTCAACTGCATGCGAAAAAAACGAGATAGCTTTAAATCCATCCGAAACAGATGATTTAGATTAAAATCAATGCGAAGTAGAAGGCTTATTTTGAAATCCATGCGAATCAAATGGTTTAGCTTCAAATAATTGTGATATACATGATTTAGCTTCAACTGCATTACGAAACAAACTAGTTAGCTTAAAATTCAAGAGAAAAACATGATTCAGTTTCAAATAAAAGCGAAGTAGATGGCATTGCATCAAATCCATGCGGATCAAATGGTTTAGCTGCAAATACTTGTGATATACATGATTTAGCTTCAACTCCATGCGATACAAACGATTAGCTTCAAATGCATGCGAAACACATGATTTAGATTAAAATCAATGCGAAGTAGAAGGCTTATCTTCAAATCCATGCGAATCAAATGGTTGAGCTTCAAATACTTGGGATATACATGATTCAGCTTCAACTGCATGCGTAACAAATGAGTTAGCTTCAAATCTATGCGAAACACATGATTTAGCTTCAAATTCATTCCAAACACATGGTTTAGCCTGATATTCGTGCGAAACAAATGGTTCAGCTTCAAATACTTGTGACATACATGATTTAGCTTCAACTGCATGTTAAACGAACGTGTTAGCTTCAAATTCAAGAGAAACACATGATTCAGTTTCAAATAAAAGCGAAGTAGATGGCATAGCATCAAATCCATGCGAATCAAATGGTTTACCTTCAAATACTTGTGATATACATGATTTAGCTTCAACTGCATGCGATACAAACGATTAGTTTCAAATCCATGCGAAACATATGATTTAACTTCAAATCAATGCATGTAGAAGGCTGATCTTCGAATCCACGCGAAACAAATGGATTAGCTTCAAATACTTGTGATATACATGATTTATCTTCAACTGCATGCGAAACAAACGAGATAGCTTTAAATCCATCCGAAACAGATGATTTAGATTAAAATCAATGCGAAGTAGAAGGCTTATTTTGAAATCCATGCCAATCAAATGGTTTAGCTTCAAATAATTGTGATATACATGATGTAGCTTCAATTGCATGCGAAACAAACGAGTTAGCTTCAAATCCATTCGAAACACATGATTTAGTTTCAAATCAATGCGAAGTAGAAGGCTGATCTTCGTAACCTTGCGAAACAAATGGTTTAGCTTCAAATACTTGTGATATACATGATTTAGCTTCAACAGCATGCAAAACTAACGAGTTAGCTTCAAATCCATGCGAAACACATGAGTTAGCTTCTTATCAATGCGAAGTAGAAGGCTGATCTTCGAATCCTTGCGAAACAAATGGTTTAGCTTCAAATACTTGTGATATACATGAATAAGCTTCAACAGCATGCAAAACTAACGAGTTAGCTTCAAATCCATGCGAATCACATGAGTTAGCTTCTTATCAATGCGATTTAGAAGGCTTATATTCGAATCCATGCGAAACAAATGGTTTAGCTTCAAATACCTGTGATATACATGATTTATCTTCAACTGCATGCGAAAAAAACGAGATAGCTTTAAATCCATCCGAAACAGATGATTTAGATTAAAATCAATGCGATGTAGAAGGCTTATTTTGAAATCCATGCGAATCAAATGGTTTAGCTTCAAATAATTGTGATATACATGATTTAGCTTCAATTGCATGCGAAACAAACGAGTTAGCTTGAAATCCAAGCGAAACACATGATTTAGCTTCAAATCAATGCGAAGTAGAAGGCTTATGTTCAAATCCATGCGAAACAAGTGGTTCAGTTTCAAATACTTGTGATGTGCATGATTTAGCTTCAAATGCAAGCGAAACGAAGGAGTTAGCTTCAAATCCATGCGAAACACATGATTTAGCTTCTTATCAATGCGAAGTAGAAGGCTGATCTTCGAATCCTTGCGAAACAAATGGTTTAGCTTCAAATACTTGTGATATACATGATTTAGCTTCAACTGCATGCGATACAAACGATTAGCTTCAAATCCATGCGAAACATATGATTTAACTTCAAATCAATGCGAAGTAGAAGGCTGATCTTCGAATCCACGCGAAACAAATGGTTTAGCTTCAAATACCTGTGATATACATGATTTATCTTCAACTGCATGCGAAACAAACGAGATAGCTTTTAATCCATGCGAAACAGATGATTTAGATTAAAATCAATGCGAAGTAGAAGGCTTATTTTGAAATCCATGCGAATCAAATGGTTTAGCTTCAAATAATTGTGATATACATGATTTAGCTTCAACTGCATTACGAAACAAACTAGTTAGCTTCAAATTCAAGAGAAACACATGATTCAGTTTCAAATAAAAGCGAAGTAGATGGCATTGCATCAAATCCATGCGAATCAAATGGTTTAGCTGCAAATACATGTGATATACATGATTTAGCTTCAACTCCATGCGATACAAACGATTAGCTTCAAATGCATGCGAAACACATGATTTAGATTAAAATCAATGCGAAGTAGAAGGCTTATCTTCAAATCCATGCGAATCAAATGGTTGAGATTCAAATACTTGGGATATACATGATTCAGCTTCAACTGCATGCGTAACAAATGAGTTAGCTTCAAATCTATGCGAAACACATGATTTAGCTTCAAATTCATTCCAAACACATGGTTTAGCCTGATATTCGTGCGAAAGAAATGGTTCAGCTTCCAATACTTGTGACATACATGATTTAGCTTCAACTGCATGTGAAACGAACGTGTTAGCTTCAAATTCAAGAGAAACACATGATTCAGTTTCAAATAAATGCGAAGTAGATGGCATAGCATCAAATCCATGCGAATCAAATGGTTTAGCTTCAAATACTTGTGATATACATGATTTAGCTTCAACTGCATGCGATACAAACGATTAGCTTCAAATCCATGCGAAACGTATGATTTAACTTCAAATCAATGCGAAGTAGAAGGCTGATCTTCAAATCCACGCGAAACAAATGGATTAGCTTCAAATACTTGTGATATACATGATTTATCTTCAACTGCATGCGAAACAAACGACATAGCTTTAAATCCATCCGAAACAGATGATTAAGATTAAAATCAATGCGAAGTAGAAGGCTTACTTTGAAATCCATGCGAATCAAATGGTTTAGCTTCAAATAATTGTGATATACATGATTTAGCTTCAATTGCATGCGAAACAAACGAGTTAGCTTCAAATCCATTCGAAACACATGATTTAGCTTCAAATCAATGCGAAGTAGAAGGCTTATCTTCAAATCCATGCGAAACAAGTGGTTCAGCTTCAAATACTTGTGATCTGCATGATTTAGCTTCAAATGCAAGCGAAACGAACGAGTTAGCTTCAAATCCATGCGAAACACATGATTTTGCTTCTTATCAATGCGAAGTAGAAGGCTGATCTTCGTATCCTTGCGAAACAAATGGTTTAGCTTCAAATACTTGTGATATACATGATTTAGCTTCAACAGCATGCAAAACTATCGAGTTAGCTTCAAATCCATGCGAAACACATGAGTTAGCTTCTTATCAATGCGAAGTAGAAGGCTGATCTTCGAATCCTTGCGAAACAAATGGTTTAGCTTCAAATACTTGTGATATACATGAATAAGCTTCAACAGCATGCAAAATTAGCGAGTTAGCTTCAAATCTATGCGAAACATATGATTTAGCTTGAAATCAATGCGATTTAGAAGGTTTATCTTCGAATCCATGCGAAACAACTGGTTTAGCTTCAAATACCTGTGATATACATGATTTATCTTCAACTGCATGCGAAACAAAAGAGATAGCTTTTAATCCATGCGAAACAGATGATTTAGATTAAAATCAATGCGAAGTAGAAGGCTTATTTTGAAATCCATGCGAATCAAATGGTTTAGCTTCAAATAATTTTGATATACATGATTTAGCTTCAATTGCATGCGAAACAAACGAGTTAGCTTCAAATCCATTCGAAACACATGATTTAGCTTCAAATCAATGAGAAGTAGAAGGCTTATCTTCAAATCCATGCGAAACAAGTGGTTCAGCTTCAAATACTTGTGATCTGCATGATTTAGCTTCAAATGCAAGCGAAACGAACGAGTTAGCTTCAAATCCATGCGAAACACATGATTTTGCTTCTTATCAATGCGAAGTAGAAGGCTGATCTTCGAATCCTTGCGAAACAAATGGTTTAGCTTCAAATACTTGTGATGTACATGAATAAGCTTCAACAGCATGCAAAACTAGCGAGTTAGCTTCAAATCCATGCGAAACACATGATTTAGTTTGAAATCAATGCGATTTAGAAGGCTTATCTCCGAATCCATGCGAAACAACTGGTTTAGCTTCAAATACCTGTGATATACATGATTTATCTTCAACTGCATGCGAAACAAACGAGATAGCTTTTAATCCATGCGAAACAGATGATTTAGATTAAAATCAATGCGAAGTAGAAGGCTTATTTTGAAATCCATGCGAATCAAATGGTTTAGCTTCAAATAATTGTGATATACATGATTTAGCTTCAACTGCATTACGAAACAAACTAGTTAGCTTCAAATTCAAGAGAAACACATGATTCAGTTTCAAATAAAAGCGAAGTAGATGGCATTGCATCAAATCCATGCGAATCAAATGGTTTAGCTGCAAATACTTGTGATATACATGATTTAGCTTCAACTCCATGCGATACAAACGATTAGCTTCAAATGCATGCGAAACACATGATTTAGATTAAAATCAATGCGAAGTAGAAGGCTTATCTTCAAATCCATGCGAATCAAATGGTTGAGCTTCAAATACTTGGGATATACATGATTCAGCTTCAACTGCATGCGTAACAAATGAGTTAGCTTCAAATCTATGCGAAACACATGATTTAGCTTCAAATTCATTCCAAACACATGGTTTAGCCTGATATTCGTGCGAAAGAAATGGTTCAGCTTCCAATACTTGTGACATACATGATTTAGCTTCAACTGCATGTGAAACGAACGTGTTAGCTTCAAATTCAAGAGAAACACATGATTCAGTTTCAAATAAATGCGAAGTAGATGGCATAGCATCAAATCCATGCGAATCAAATGGTTTAGCTTCAAATACTTGTGATATACATGATTTAGCTTCAACTGCATGCGATACAAACGATTAGCTTCAAATCCATGCGAAACGTATGATTTAACTTCAAATCAATGCGAAGTAGAAGGCTGATCTTCAAATCCACGCGAAACAAATGGATTAGCTTCAAATACTTGTGATATACATGATTTATCTTCAACTGCATGCGAAACAAACGACATAGCTTTAAATCCATCCGAAACAGATGATTAAGATTAAAATCAATGCGAACTAGAAGGCTTACTTTGAAATCCATGCGAATCAAATGGTTTAGCTTCAAATAATTGTGATATACATGATTTAGCTTCAATTGCATGCGAAACAAACGAGTTAGCTTCAAATCCATTCGAAACACATGATTTAGCTTCAAATCAATGCGAAGTAGAAGGCTTATCTTCAAATCCATACGAAACAAGTGGTTCAGCTTCAAATACTTGTGATCTGCATGATTTAGCTTCAAATGCAAGCGAAACGAACGAGTTAGCTTCAAATCCATGCAAAACACATGATTTTGCTTCTTATCAATGCGAAGTAGAAGGCTGATCTTCGTATCCTTGCGAAACAAATGGTTTAGCTTCAAATACTTGTGATATACATGATTTAGCTTCAACAGCATGCAAAACTAACGAGTTAGCTTCAAATCCGTGCGAAACACATGAGTTAGCTTCTTATCAATGCGAAGTAGAAGGCTGATCTTCGAATCCTTGCGAAACAAATGGTTTAGCTTCAAATACTTGTGATATACATGAATAAGCTTCAACAGCATGCAAAATTAGCGAGTTAGCTTCAAATCTATGCGAAACATATGATTTAGCTTGACATCAATGCGATTTAGAAGGCTTATATTCGAATCCATGCGAAACAAATGGTTTAGCTTCAAATACCTGTTATATACATGATTTATCTTCAACTGCATGCGAAACAAACGAGATAGCTTTAAATCCATGCGAAACAGATGATTTAGACTAAAATCAATGCGAAGTAGAAGGCTTATTTTGAAATCCATGCGAATCAAATGGTTTAGCTTCAAATAATTGTGATATACATGATTTAGCTTCAACTGCATTACGAAACAAACTAGTTAGCTTAAAATTCAAGAGAAAAACATGATTCAGTTTCAAATAAAAGCGAAGTAGATGGCATTGCATCAAATCCATGCGGATCAAATGGTTTAGCTGCAAATACTTGTGATATACATGATTTAGCTTCAACTCCATGCGATACAAACGATTAGCTTCAAATGCATGCGAAACACATGATTTAGATTAAAATCAATGCGAAGTAGAAGGCTTATCTTCAAATCCATGCGAATCAAATGGTTGAGCTTCAAATACTTGGGATATACATGATTCAGCTTCAACTGCATGCGTAACAAATGAGTTAGCTTCAAATCTATGCGAAACACATGATTTAGCTTCAAATTCATTCCAAACACATGGTTTAGCCTGATATTCGTGCGAAACAAATGGTTCAGCTTCAAATACTTGTGACATACATGATTTAGCTTCAACTGCATGTTAAACGAACGTGTTAGCTTCAAATTCAAGAGAAACACATGATTCAGTTTCAAATAAAAGCGAAGTAGATGGCATAGCATCAAATCCATGCGAATCAAATGGTTTACCTTCAAATACTTGTGATATACATGATTTAGCTTCAACTGCATGCGATACAAACGATTAGCTTCAAAATCCATGCGAAACATATGATTTAACTTCAAATCAATGCATGTAGAAGGCTGATCTTCGAATCCACGCGAAACAAATGGATTAGCTTCAAATACTTGTGATATACATGATTTATCTTCAACTGCATGCGAAACAAACGAGATAGCTTTAAATCCATCCGAAACAGATGATTTAGATTAAAATCAATGCGAAGTAGAAGGCTTATTTTGAAATCCATGCCAATCAAATGGTTTAGCTTCAAATAATTGTGATATACATGATGTAGCTTCAATTGCATGCGAAACAAACGAGTTAGCTTCAAATCCATTCGAAACACATGATTTAGTTTCAAATCAATGCGAAGTAGAAGGCTGATCTTCGTAACCTTGCGAAACAAATGGTTTAGCTTCAAATACTTGTGATATACATGATTTAGCTTCAACAGCATGCAAAACTAACGAGTTAGCTTCAAATCCATGCGAAACACATGAGTTAGCTTCTTATCAATGCGAAGTAGGAGGCTGATCTTCGAATCCTTGCGAAACAAATGGTTTAGCTTCAAATACTTGTGATATACATGAATAAGCTTCAACAGCATGCAAAACTAACGAGTTAGCTTCAAATCCATGCGAATCACATGAGTTAGCTTCTTATCAATGCGATTTAGAAGGCTTATATTCGAATCCATGCGAAACAAATGGTTTAGCTTCAAATACTTGTGATGTACATGAATAAGCTTCAACAGCATGCAAAACTAGCGAGTTAGCTTCAAATCCATGCGAAACACATGATTTAGCTTGAAATCAATGCGATTTAGAAGGCTTATCTTCGAATCCATGCGAAACAACTGGTTTAGCTTCAAATACCTGTGATATACATGATTTATCTTCAACTGCATGCGAAACAAACGAGATAGCTTTAAATCCATGCGAAACAGATGAATTAGATTAAAATCAATGCGAAGTAGAAGGCTTATTTTGAAATCCATGCGAATCAAATGGTTTAGCTTCAAATAATTGTGATATACATGATTTAGCTTCAACTGCATTACGAAACAAACTAGTTAGCTTAAAATTCAAGAGAAAAACATGATTCAGTTTCAAATAAAAGCGAAGTAGATGGCATTGCATCAAATCCATGCGGATCAAATGGTTTAGCTGCAAATACTTGTGATATACATGATTTAGCTTCAACTCCATGCGATACAAACGATTAGCTTCAAATGCATGCGAAACACATGATTTAGATTAAAATCAATGCGAAGTAGAAGGCTTATCTTCAAATCCATGCGAATCAAATGGTTGAGCTTCAAATACTTGGGATATACATGATTCAGCTTCAACTGCATGCGTAACAAATGAGTTAGCTTCAAATCTATGCGAAACACATGATTTAGCTTCAAATTCATTCCAAACACATGGTTTAGCCTGATATTCGTGCGAAACAAATGGTTCAGCTTCAAATACTTGTGACATACATGATTTAGCTTCAACTGCATGTGAAACGAACGTGTTAGCTTCAAATTCAAGAGAAACACATGATTCAGTTTCAAATAAAAGCGAAGTAGATGGCATAGCATCAAATCCATGCGAATCAAATGGTTTACCTTCAAATACTTGTGATATACATGATTTAGCTTCAACTGCATGCGATACAAACGATTAGCTTCAAATCCATGCGAAACATATGATTTAACTTCAAATCAATGCATGTAGAAGGCTGATCTTCGAATCCACGCGAAACAAATGGATTAGCTTCAAATACTTGTGATATACATGATTTATCTTCAACTGCATGCGAAACAAACGAGATAGCTCTAAATCCATCCGAAACAGATGATTTAGATTAAAATCAATGCGAAGTAGAAGGCTTATTTTGAAATCCATGCGAATCAAATGGTTTAGCTTCAAATTATTGTGATATACATGATGTAGCTTCAATTGCATGCGAAACAAACGAGTTAGCTTCAAATCCATTCGAAACACATGATTTAGTTTCAAATCAATGCGAAGTAGAAGGCTGATCTTCGTAACCTTGCGAAACAAAAATGGTTTAGCTTCAAATACATGTGATATACATGATTTAACTTCAACAGCATGCAAAACTAACGAGTTAGCTTCAAATCCATGCGAAACACATGAGTTAGCTTCTTATCAATGCGAAGTAGAAGGCTGATCTTCGAATCCTTGCGAAACAAATGGTTTAGCTTCAAATACTTGTGATATACATGAATAAGCTTCAACAGCATGCAAAACTAGCGAGTTAGCTTCAAATCCATGCGAAACACATGATTTAGCTTGAAATCAGTGCGATTTAGAAGGCTTATCTTCGAATCCATGCGAAACAACTGGTTTAGCTTCAAATACCTGTGATATACATGATTTATCTTCAACTGCATGTGAAACGAACGTGTTAGCTTCA
This sequence comes from Megalopta genalis, assembly GCF_051020955.1. Classification (NCBI taxonomy): domain Eukaryota; kingdom Metazoa; phylum Arthropoda; class Insecta; order Hymenoptera; family Halictidae; genus Megalopta; species Megalopta genalis. Next base: position 123,884 of record NW_027476759.1, read on the forward strand.
AATTCAAGAGAAACACATGATTCAGTTTCAAATAAAAGCGAAGTAGATGGCATAGCATCAAATCCATGCGAATCAAATGGTTTACCTTCAAATACTTGTGATATACATGATTTAGCTTCAACTGCGTGCGATACAAACGATTAGCTTCAAATCCATGCGAAACATATGATTTAACTTCAAATCAATGCATGTAGAAGGCTGATCTTCGAATCCACGCGAAACAAATGGATTAGCTTCAAATACTTGTGATATACATGATTTATCTTCAACTGCATGCGATACAAACGATTGGCTTCAAATCCATGCGAAACATATGATTTAACTTCAAATCAATGCGAAGTAGAAGGCTGATCTTCGAATCCACGCGAAACAAATGGATTAGCTTCAAATACTTGTGATATACATAATTTATCTTCAACTGCATGCGAAACAAACGAGATAGCTTTAAATCCATCCGAAACAGATGATTTAGATTAAAATCAATGCGAAGTAGAAGGCTTATTTTGAAATCCATGCGAATCAAATGGTCTAGCTTCAAATACTTGTGATGTGCATGATTTAGCTTCAAATGCAAGCGAAACGAACGAGTTAGCTTCAAATCCATGCGAAACACATGAGTTAGCTTCTTATCAATGCGATTTAGAAGGCTTATATTCGAATCCATGCGAAACAAATGGTTTAGCTTCAAATACTTGTGATATACATGATTTAGCTTCAACAGCATGCAAAACTAACGAGTTAGCTTCAAATCCATGCGAAACACATGAGTTAGCTTCTTATCAATGCGAAGTAGAAGGCTTATATTCGAATCCTTGCGAAACAAATGGTTTAGCTTCAAATACTTGTGATGTACATGAATAAGCTTCAACAGCATGCAAAACTAGCGAGTTAGCTTCAAATCCATGCAAAACACATGATTTAGCTTGACATCAATGCGATTTAGAAGGCTTATATTCGAATCCATGCGAAACAACTGGTTTAGCTTCAAATACCTGTGATATACATGATTTATCTTCAACTGCATGCGAAACAAACGAGATAGCTTTAAATCCATGCGAAACACATGATTTAGATTAAAATCAATGCGAAGTAGAAGGCTTATCTTCAAATCCATGCGAATCAAATGGTTGAGCTTCAAATACTTGGGATATACATGATTCAGCTTCAACTGCATGCGTAACAAATGAGTTAGCTTCAAATCTATGCGAAACACATGATTTAGCTTCAAATTCATTCCAAACACATGGTTTAGCCTGATATTCGTGCGAAACAAATGGTTCAGCTTCCAATACTTGTGACATACATGATTTAGCTTCAACTGCATGTGAAACGAACGTGTTAGCTTCAAATTCAAGAGAAACACATGATTCAGTTTCAAATAAAAGCGAAGTAGATGGCATAGCATCAAATCCATGCGAATCAAATGGTTTAGCTTCAAATACTTGTGATATACATGATTTATCTTCAACTGCATGCGAAACGAACGAGTTAGCTTCAAATCCATGCGAAACACATGATTTTGCTTCTTATCAATGCGAAGTAGAAGGCTGATCTTCGTATCCTTGCGAAACAAATGGTTTAGCTTCAAATACTTGTGATATACATGATTTAGCTTCAACAGCATGCAAAACTAACGAGTTAGCTTCAAATCCATGCGAAACACATGAGTTAGCTTCTTATCAATGCGAAGTAGAAGGCTGATCTTCGAATCCTTGCGAAACAAATGGTTTAGCTTCAAATACTTGTGATATACATGAATAAGCTTCAACAGCATGCAAAATTAGCGAGTTAGCTTCAAATCTATGCGAAACATATGATTTAGCTTGACATCAATGCGATTTAGAAGGCTTATATTCGAATCCATGCGAAACAAATGGTTTAGCTTCAAATACCTGTGATATACATGATTTATCTTCAACTGCATGCGAAAAAAACGAGATAGCTTTAAATCCATCCGAAACAGATGATTTAGATTAAAATCAATGCAAGTAGAAGGCTTATTTTGAAATCAGTGCGAATCAAATGGTTTAGCTTCAAATAATTGTGATATACATGATTTAGCTTCAGTTGCATGCGAAACAAACGAGTTAGCTTGAAATCCAAGCGAAACACATGATTTAGCTTCTTATCAATGCGAAGTAGAAGGCTGATCTTCGAATATTTGCGAAACAAATGGTTTAGCTTCAAATACTTGTGATGTACATGAATAAGCTTCAACAGCATGCAAAACTAGCGAGTTAGTTTCAAATCCATGCGAAACACATGATTTAGCTTGAAATAGATTCGATTTAGAAGGCTTATCTTCGAATCCATGCGAAACAACTGGTTTAGCTTCAAATACCTGTGATATACATGATTTATCTTCAACCGCATGCGAAACAAACGAGATAGCTTTAAATCCATGCGAAACAGATGATTTAGATTAAAATCAATGCGAAGTAGAAGGCTTATTTTGAAATCCATGCGAATCAAATGGTTTAGCTTCAAATAATTGTGATATACATGATTTAGCTTCAACTGCATTACGAAACAAACTAGTTAGCTTAAAATTCAAGAGAAAAACATGATTCAGTTTCAAATAAAAGCGAAGTAGATGGCATTGCATCAAATCCATGCGAATCAAATGGTTTAGCTGCAAATACTTGTGATACACATGATTTAGCTTCAACTCCATGCGATACAAACGATTAGCTTCAAATCCATGCGAAACATATGATTTAACTTCAAATCAATGCGAAGTAGAAGGCTGATCTTCGAATCCACGCGAAACAAATGGTTGAGCTTCAAATACTTGGGATATACATGATTCAGCTTCAACTGCATGCGTAACAAATGAGTTAGCTTCATATCTATGCGAAACACATGATTTAGCTTCAAATTCATTCCAAACACATGATTTAGCCTGATATTCGTGCGAAACAAATGGTTCAGCTTCAAATACTTGTGACATACATGATTTAGCTTCAACTGCATGTGAAACGAACGTGTTAGCTTCAAATTCAAGAGAAACACATGATTCAGTTTCAAATAAAAGCGAAGTAGATGGCATAGCATCAAATCCATGCGAATCAAATGGTTTACCTTCAAATACTTGTGATATACATGATTTAGCTTCAACTGCATGCGATACAAACGATTAGCTTCAAATCCATGCGAAACATATGATTTAACTTCAAATCAATGCATGTAGAAGGCTGATCTTCGAATCCACGCGAAACAAATGGATTAGCTTCAAATACTTGTGATATACATGATTTATCTTCAACTGCATGCGAAACAAACGAGATAGCTTTAAATCCATCCGAAACAGATGATTTAGATTAAAATCAATGCGAAGTAGAAGGCTTATTTTGAAATCTATGCGAATCAAATGGTTTAGCTTCAAATAATTGTGATATACATGATGTAGCTTCAATTGCATTCGAAACAAACGAGTTAGCTTCAAATCCATTCGAAACACATGATTTAGTTTCAAATCAATGCGAAGTAGAAGGCTGATCTTCGTAACCTTGCGAAACAAATGGTTTAGCTTCAAATACTTGTGATATACATGATTTAGCTTCAACAGCATGCAAAACTAACGAGTTAGCTTCAAATCCATGCGAAACACATGATTTAGCTTCTTATCAATGCGAAGTAGAAGGCTGATCTTCGAATCCTTGCGAAACAAATGGTTTAACTTCAAATACTTGTGATGTACATGAATAAGCTTCAACAGCATGCAAAACTAGCGAGTTAGCTTCAAATCCATGCGAAACACATGATTTAGCTTCAAATCAATGCGAAGTAGAAGGCTGATCTTCGAATCCACGCGAAACAAATGGATTAGCTTCAAATACTTGTGATATACATAATTTATCTTCAACTGCATGCGAAACAAACGAGATAGCTTTAAATCCATCCGAAACAGATGATTTAGATTAAAATCAATGCGAAGTAGAAGGCTTATTTTGAAATCCATGCGAATCAAATGGTCTAGCTTCAAATACTTGTGATGTGCATGATTCAGCTTCAACTGCATGCGTAACAAATGAGTTAGCTTGAAATCTATGCGAAACACATGATTTAGCTTCAAATTCATTCCAAACACATGGTTTAGCCTGATATTCGTGCGAAACAAATAGTTCAGCTTCAAATACTTGTGATGTACATGAATAAGCTTCAACAGCATGCAAAACTAGCGAGTTAGCTTCAAATGCATGCGGAACACATGATTTAGATTAAAATCAATGCGAAGTAGAAGGTTTATCTTCGAATCCTTGCGAAACAAATGGTTTAGCTTCAAATACTTGTGATGTACATGAATAAGCTTCAACAGCATGCAAAACTAGCGAGTTAGCTTCAAATCCATGCGAAACACATGATTTAGCTTGAAATCAATGCGATTTAGAAGGCTTATCTTCGAATCCATGCGAAACAACTGGTTTAGCTTCAAATACCTGTGATATACATGATTTATCTTCAACTGCATGCGAAACAAACGAGATAGCTTTAAATCCATGCGAAACAGATGATTTAGATTAAAATCAATGCGAAGTAGAAGGCTTATTTTGAAATCCATGCGAATCAAATGGTTTAGCTTCAAATAATTGTGATATACATGATTTAGCTTCAACTCCATGCGATACAAACGATTAGCTTCAAATGCATGCGAAACACATGATTTAGATTAAAATCAATGCGAAGTAGAAGGCTTATCTTCAAATCCATGCGAATCAAATGGTTGAGCTTCAAATACTTGGGATATACATGATTCAGCTTCAACTGCATGCGTAACAAATGAGTTAGCTTCAAATCTATGCGAAACACAAGATTTAGCTTCAAATTCATTCCAAACACATGGTTTAGCCTGATATTCGTGCGAAACAAATGGTTCAGCTTCAAATACTTGTGACATACATGATTTAGCTTCAACTGCATGTGAAACGAACGTGTTAGCTTCAAATTCAAGAGAAACACATGATTCAGTTTCAAATAAAAGCGAAGTAGATGGCATAGCATCAAATCCATGCGAATCAAATGGTTTAGCTTCAAATACTTGTGATATACATGATTTATCTTCAACTGCATGCGAAACAAACGAGATAGCTTTAAATCCATCCGAAACAGATGATTTAGATTAAAATCAATGCGAAGTAGAAGGCTTATTTTGAAATCCATGCGAATCAAATGGATTAGCTTCAAATACTTGTGATGTGCATGATTTAGCTTCAAATGCAAGCGAAACGAACGAGTTAGCTTCAAATCCATGCGAAACACATGATTTTGCTTCTTATCAATGCGAAGTAGAAGGCTGATCTTCGTATCCTTGCGAAACAAATGGTTTAGCTTCAAATACTTGTGATATACATGATTTAGCTTCAACAGCATGCAAAACTAACGAGTTAGCTTCAAATCCATGCGAAACACATGAGTTAGCTTCTTATCAATGCGAAGTAGAAGGCTGATCTTCGTATCCTTGCGAAACAAATGGTTTAGCTTCAAATACTTGTGATATACATGATTTAGCTTCAACAGCATGCAAAACTAACGAGTTAGCTTCAAATCCATGCGAAACACATGAGTTAGCTTCTTATCAATGCGAAGTAGAAGGCTGATCTTCGAATCCTTGCGAAACAAATGGTTTAGCTTCAAATACCTGTGATATACATGAATAAGCTTCAACAGCATGCAAAATTAGCGAGTTAGCTTCAAATATATGCGAAACATATGATTTAGCTTGACATCAATGCGATTTAGAAGGCTTATATTCGAATCCATGCGAAACAAATGGTTTAGCTTCAAATACCTGTGATATACATGATTTATCTTCAACTGGATGCGAAAAAAACGAGATAGCTTTAAATCCATCCGAAACAGATGATTTAGATTAAAATCAATGCGAAGTAGAAGGCTTATTTTGAAATCCATGCGAATCAAATGGTTTAGCTTCAAATAATTGTGATATACATGATTTAGCTTCAATTGCATGCGAAACAAACGAGTTAGCTTGAAATCCAAGCGAAACACATGATTTAGCTTCTTATCAATGCGAAGTAGAAGGCTGATCTTCGAATCCTTGCGAAACAAATGGTTTAGCTTCAAATACTTGTGATGTTCATGAATAAGCTTCAAATGCAAGCGAAACAAACTAGTTAGCTTCAAATTCAAGAGAAACACATGATTCAGATTCAAATAAAAGCGAAGTAGATGGCATTGCATCAAATCCATGCGAATCAAATGGTTGAGCTTCAAATACTTGGGATATACATGATTCAGCTTCAACTGCATGCGTAACAAATGAGTTAGCTTCAAATCTATGCGAAACACATGATTTAGCTTCAAATTCATTCCAAACACATGGTTTAGCCTGATATTCGTGCGAAACAAATGGTTCAGCTTCAAATACTTGTGACATACATGATTTAGCTTCAACTGCATGTGAAACGAACGTGTTAGCTTCAAATTCAAGAGAAACACATGATTCAGTTTCAAATAAAAGCGAAGTAGATGGCATAGCATCAAATCCATGCGAATCAAATGGTTTAGCTTCAAATACTTGTGATATACATGATTTAGCTTCAACTGAATGCGATACAAACGATTAGCTTCAAATCCATGCGAAACATATGATTTAACTTTCAAATCAATGCCTACTACTTCGAATCTGATCTTTAATCTAAATCATCTGCTTTCGGACTGGATTTAAAGCTATCTCGTTTGTTTATCTTCAACTGCATGCGAAACAAACGAGATAGCTTTAAATCCATCCGAAACAGATGATTTAGATTAAAATCAATGCGAAGTAGTAGGCTTATTTTGAAATCCATGCGAATCAAATGGTTTAGCTTCAAATAATTGTGATATACATGATTTAGCTTCAATTGCATGCGAAACAAACCAGTTAGCTTCAAATCCATTCGAAACACATGATTTAGCTTCAAATAAATGCGAAATAGAAGGCTTATCTTCAAATCCATGCGAATCAAATGGTTGAGCTTCAAATACTTGGGATATACATGATTCAGCTTCAACTGCATGCGTAACAAATGAGTTAGCTTCAAATCTATGCGAAACACATGATTTAGCTTCAAATTCATTCCAAACACATGGTTTAGCCTGATATTCGTGCGAAACAAATAGTTCAGCTTCAAATACTTGTGACATACATGATTTAGCTTCAACTGCATGTGAAACGAACGTGTTAGCTTCAAATTCAAGAGAAACACATGATTCAGTTTCAAATAAAAGCGAAGTAGATGGCATAGCATCAAATCCATGCGAATCAAATGGTTTACCTTCAAATACTTGTGATATACATGATTTAGCTTCAACTGCATGCGATACAAACGATTAGCTTCAAATCCATGCGAAACATATGATTTAACTTCAAATCAATGCATGTAGAAGGCTGATCTTCGAATCCACGCGAAACAAATGGATTAGCTTCAAATACTTGTGATATACATGATTTATCTTCAGCTGCATGCGAAACAAACGAGATAGCTTTAAATCCATCCGAAACAGATGATTTAGATTAAAATCAATGCGAAGTAGAAGGCTTATTTTGAAATCCATGCGAATCAAATGGTTTAGCTTCAAATTATTGTGATATACATGATGTAGCTTCAATTGCATGCGAAACAAACGAGTTAGCTTCAAATCCATTCGAAACACATGATTTAGTTTCAAATCAATGCGAAGTAGAAGGCTGATCTTCGTAACCTTGCGAAACAAATGGTTTAGCTTCAAATACTTGTGATATACATGATTTAGCTTCAACAGCATGCAAAACTAACGAGTTAGCTTCAAATCCATGCGAAACACATGAGTTAGCTTCTTATCAATGCGAAGTAGAAGGCTGATTTTCGAATCCTTGCGAAACAAATGGTTTAGCTTCAAATACTTGTGATATACATGAATAAGCTTCAACAGCATGCAAAACTAGCGAGTTAGCTTCAAATCCATGCGAAACACATGATTTAGCTTGAAATCAATGCGATTTAGAAGGCTTATCTTCGAATCCATGCGAAACAACTGGTTTAGCTTCAAATACCTGTGATATACATGATTTATCTTCAACTGCATGCGAAACAAACGAGATAGCTTTTAATCCATGCGAAACAGATGATTTAGATTAAAATCAATGCGAAGTAGAAGGCTTATTTTGAAATCCATGCGAAACAAATGGTTTAGCTTCAAATAATTGTGATATACATGATTTAGCTTCAACTGCATTACGAAACAAACTAGTTAGCTTCAAATTCAAGAGAAACACATGATACAGTTTCAAATAAAAGCGAAGTAGATGGCATTGCATCAAATCCATGCGAATCAAATGGTTTAGCTGCAAATACTTGTGATATACATGATTTAGCTTCAACTCCATGCGATACAAACGATTAGCTTCAAATGCATGCGTAACACATGATTTAGATTAAAATCAATGCGAAGTAGAAGGCTTATCTTCAAATCCATGCGAATCAAATGGTTGAGCTTCAAATACTTGGGATATACATGATTCAGCTTCAACTGCATGCGTAACAAATGAGTTAGCTTCAAATCTATGCGAAACACATGATTTAGCTTCAAATTCATTCCAAACACATGGTTTAGCCTGATATTAGTGCGAAACAAATGGTTCAGCTTCCAATACTTGTGACATACATGATTTAGCTTCAACTGCATGTGAAACGAACGTGTTAGCTTCAAATTCAAGAGAAACACATGATTCAGTTTCAAATTAAAGCGAAGTAGATGGCATAGCATCAAATCCATGCGAATCAAATGGTTTAGCTTCAAATACTTGTGATATACATGATTTATCTTCAACTGCATGCGAAACAAACGAGATAGCTTTAAATCCATCCGAAACAGATGATTTAGATTAAAATCAATGCGAAGTAGAAGGCTTATTTTGAAATCCATGCGAATCAAATGGATTAGCTTCAAATACTTGTGATGTTCATGATTTAGCTTCAAATGCAAGAGAAACGAACGAGTTAGCTTCAAATCCATGCGAAACACATGATTTTGCTTCTTATCAATGCGAAGTAGAAGGCTGATCTTCGTATCCTTGCGAAACAAATGGTTTAGCTTCAAATACTTGTGATGTACATGAATAAGCTTCAACAGCATGCAAAACTAGCGAGTTAGCTTCAAATCCATGCGAAACACATGATTTACCTTGAAATCAATGCGATTTAGAAGGCTTATCTTCGAATCCATGCGAAACAACTGGTTTAGCTTCAAATACCTGTGATATACATGATTTATCTTCAACTGCATGCGAAACAAACGAGATAGCTTTAAATCCATGCGAAACAGATGATTTAGATTAAAATCAATGCGAAGTAGAAGGCTTATTTTGAAATCCATGCGAATCAAATGGTTTAGCTTCAAATAATTGTGATATACATGATTTAGCTTCAACTGCATTACGAAACAAACTAGTTAGCTTCAAATTCAAGAGAAACACATGATTCAGTTTCAAATAAAAGCGAAGTAGATGGCATAGCATCAAATCCATGCGAATCAAATGGTTTAGCTTCAAATACTTGTGATATACATGATTTAGCTTCAACTGCATGCGATACAAACGATTAGCTTCAAATCCATGCGAAACATATGATTTAACTTCAAATCAATGCGAAGTAGAAGGCTGATCTTCGAATCCACGCGAAACAAATGGATTAGCTTCAAATACTTGTGATATACATGATTTATCTTCAACTGCATGCGAAACAAACGAGATAGCTTTAAATCCATCCGAAACAGATGATTTAGATTAAAATCAATGGGAAGTAGAAGGCTTATTTTGAAATCCATGCGAATCAAATGGTTTAGCTTCAAATAATTGTGATATACATGATGTAGCTTCAATTGCATGCGAAACAAACGGTTAACTTCAAAACCATTCGAAACACATGATTTAGCTTCAAATCAATGCGAAGTAGAAGGCTGATCTTCGAATCCACGCGAAACAAATGGATTAGCTTCAAATACTTGTGATGTGCATGATTTAGCTTCAAATGCAAGCGAAACGAACGAGTTAGCTTCAAATCCATGCGAAACACATGATTTTGCTTCTTATCAATGCGAAGTAGAAGGCTGATCTTCGTATCCTTGCGAAACAAATGGTTTAGCTTCAAATACTTGTGATATACATGATTTAGCTTCAACAGCATGCAAAACTAACGAGTTAGATTCAAATCCATGCGAATCACATGAGTTAGCTTCTTATCAATGCGATTTAGAAGGCTTATATTCGAATCCATGCGAAACAAATGGTTTAGCTTCAAATACCTGTGATATACATGAATAAGCTTCAACAGCATGCAAAATTAGCGAGTTAGCTTCAAATCTATGCGAAACATATGATTTAGCTTGACATCAATGCGATTTAGAAGGCTTATATTCGAATCCATGCGAAACAAATGGTTTAGCTTCAAATACCTGTGATATACATGATTTATCTTCAACTGCATGCGAAAAAAACGAGATAGCTTTAAATCCATCCGAAACAGATGATTTAGATTAAAATCAATGCGAAGTAGAAGGCTTATTTTGAAATCCATGCGAATCAAATGGTTTAGCTTCAAATAATTGTGATATACATGATTTAGCTTCAATTGCATGCGAAACAAACGAGTTAGCTTGAAATCCAAGCGAAACACATGATTTAGCTTCTTATCAATGCGAAGTAGAAGGCTGATCTTCGAATCCTTGCGAAACAAATGGTTTAGCTTCAAATACTTGTGATGTTCATGAATAAGCTTCAAATGCAAGCGAAACAAACTAGTTAGCTTCAAATTCAAGAGAAACACATGATTCAGTTTCAAATAAAAGCGAAGTAGATGGCATTGCATCAAATCCATGCGAATCAAATGGTTGAGCTTCAAATACTTGGGATATACATGATTCAGCTTCAACTGCATGCGTATCAAATGAGTTAGCTTCAAATCTATGCGAAACACATGATTTAGCTTCAAATTCATTCCAAACACATGGTTTAGCCTGATATTCGTGCGAAACAAATGGTTCAGCTTCAAATACTTGTGACATACATGATTTAGCTTCAACTGCATGTGAAACGAACGTGTTAGCTTCAAATTCAAGAGAAACACATGATTCAGTTTCAAATAAAAGCGAAGTAGATGGCATAGCATCAAATCCATGCGAATCAAATGGTTTAGCTTCAAATACTTGTGATATATATGATTTAGCTTCAACTGAATGCGATACAAACGATTAGCTTCAAATCCATGCGAAACATATGATTTAACTTCAAATCAATGCGAAGTAGAAGGCTGATCCTCGAATCCACGCGAAACAAATGGATTAGCTTCAAATACTTGTGATATACATGATTTATCTTCAACTGCATGCGAAACAAACGAGATAGCTTTAAATCCATCCGAAACAGATGATTTAGATTAAAATCAATGCGAAGTAGTAGGCTTATTTTGAAATCCATGCGAATCAAATGGTTTAGCTTCAAATAATTGTGATATACATGATTTAGCTTCAATTGCATGCGAAACAAACCAGTTAGCTTCAAATCCATTCGAAACACATGATTTAGCTTCAAATAAATGCGAAGTAGAAGGCTTATCTTCAAATCCATGCGAAACAAGTGGTTCAGCTTCAAATACTTGTGATGTGCATGATTTAGCTTCAAATGCAAGCGAAACGAACGAGTTAGCTTCAAATCCATGTGAGACACATGATTTTGCTTCTTATGAATGCGAAGTAGAAGGCTGATCTTCGTAACCTTGCGAAACAAATGGTTTAGCTTCAAATACTTGTGATATACATGATTTATCTTCAACTGCATGCGATACAAACGATTGGCTTCAAATCCATGCGAAACATATGATTTAACTTCAAATCAATGCGAAGTAGAAGGCTGATCTTCGAATCCACGCGAAACAAATGGATTAGCTTCAAATACTTGTGATATACATAATTTATCTTCAACTGCATGCGAAACAAACGAGATAGCTTTAAATCCATCCGAAACAGATGATTTAGATTAAAATCAATGCGAAGTAGAAGGCTTATTTTGAAATCCATGCGAATCAAATGGTCTAGCTTCAAATACTTGTGATGTGCATGATTTAGCTTCAAATGCAAGCGAAACGAACGAGTTAGCTTCAAATCCATGCGAAACACATGATTTTGCTTCTTATCAATGCGAAGTAGAAGGCTGATCTACGTAACCTTGCGAAACAAATGGTTTAGCTTCAAATACTTGTGATATACATGATTTAGCTTCAACAGCATGCAAAACTAACGAGTTAGCTTCAAATCCATGCGAAACACATGAGTTAGCTTCTTATCAATGCGAAGTAGAAGGCTTATATTCGAATCCATGCGAAACAAATGGTTTAGCTTCAAATACCTGTGATATACATGATTTATCTTCAACTGCATGCGAAACAAACGAGATAGCTTTAAATCCATCCGAAACAGATGATTTAGATTAAAATCAATGCGAAGTAGAAGGCTTATTTTGAAATCCATGCGAATCAAATGGTTTAGCTTCAAATAATTGTGATATACATGATTTAGCTTCAACTCCATGCGATACAAACGATTAGCTTCAAATGCATGCGAAACACATGATTTAGATTAAAATCAATGCGAAGTAGAAGGCTTATCTTCAAATCCATGCGAATCAAATGGTTGAGCTTCAAATACTTGGGATATACATGATTCAGCTTCAACTGCATGTGAAACGAACGTGTTAGCTTCAAATTCAAGAGACACACATGATTCAGTTTCAAATAAAAGCGAAGTAGATGGCATAGCATCAAATCCATGCGAATCAAATGGTTTAGCTTCAAATACTTGTGATATACATGATTTATCTTCAACTGCATGCGAAACAAACGAGATAGCTTTAAATCCATCCGAAACAGATGATTTAGATTAAAATCAATGCGAAGTAGAAGGCTTATTTTGAAATCCATGCGAATCAAATGGATTAGCTTCAAATACTTGTGATGTGCATGATTTAGCTTCAAATGCAAGCGAAACGAACGAGTTAGCTTCAAATCCATGCGAAACACATGATTTTGCTTCTTATCAATGCGAAGTAGAAGGCTGATCTTCGTATCCTTGCGAAACAAATGGTTTAGCTTCAAATACTTGTGATATACATGATCTAGCTTCAACAGCATGCAAAACTAACGAGTTAGCTTCAAATCCATGCGAAACACATGAGTTAGCTTCTTATCAATGCGAAGTAGAAGGCTGATCTTCGAATCCTTGCGAAACAAATGGTTTAGCTTCAAATACTTGTGATATACATGAATAAGCTTCAACAGCATGCAAAATTAGCGAGTTAGCTTCAAATCTATGCGAAACATATGATTTAGCTTGACATCAATGCGATTTAGAAGGCTTATATTCGAATCCATGCGAAACAAATGGTTTAGCTTCAAATACCTGTGATATACATGATTTATCTTCAACTGCATGCGAAAAAAACGAGATAGCTTTAAATCCATCCGAAACAGATGATTTAGATTAAAATCAATGCAAGTAGAAGGCTTATTTTGAAATCAGTGCGAATCAAATGGTTTAGCTTCAAATAATTGTGATATACATGATTTAGCTTCAGTTGCATGCGAAACAAACGAGTTAGCTTGAAATCCAAGCGAAACACATGATTTAGCTTCTTATCAATGCGAAGTAGAAGGCTGATCTTCGAATCCTTGCGAAACAAATGGTTTAGCTTCAAATACTTGTGATGTACATGAATAAGCTTCAACAGCATGCAAAACTAGCGAGTTAGCTTCAAATCCATGCGAAACACATGATTTAGCTTGAAATCAATGCGATTTAGAAGGCTTATCTTCGAATCCATGCGAAACAACTGGTTTAGCTTCAAATACCTGTGATATACATGATTTATCTTCAACTGCATGCGAAACAAACGAGATAGCTTTAAATCCATCCGAAACAGATGATTTAGATTAAAATCAATGCGAAGTAGAAGGCTTATTTTGAAATCCATGCGAATCAAATGGTTTAGCTTCAAATAATTGTGATATACATGATTTAGCTTCAACTGCATTACGAAACAAACTAGTTAGCTTAAAATTCAAGAGAAAAACATGATTCAGTTTCAAATAAAAGCGAAGTAGATGGCATTGCATCAAATCCATGCGAATCAAATGGTTTAGCTGCAAATACTTGTGATACACATGATTTAGCTTCAACTCCATGCGATACAAACGATTAGCTTCAAATGCATGCGAAACACATGATTTAGATTAAAATCAATGCGAAGTAGAAGGCTTATCTTCAAATCCATGCGAATCAAATGGTTGAGCTTCAAATACTTGGGATATACATGATTCAGCTTCAACTGCATGCGATACAAACGATTGGCTTCAAATCCATGCGAAACATATGATTTAACTTCAAATCAATGCGAAGTAGAGGCTGATCTTCGAATCCACGCGAAACAAATGGATTAGCTTCAAATACCTGTGATATACATGATTTATCTTCAACTGCATGCGAAACAAACGAGATAGCTTTAAATCCATCCGAAACAGATGATTTAGATTAAAATCAATGCGAAGTAGAAGGCTTATTTTGAAATCCATGCGAATCAAATGGTCTAGCTTCAAATACTTGTGATGTGCATGATTTAGCTTCAAATGCAAGCGAAACGAACGAGTTAGCTTCAAATCCATGCGAAACACATGATTTTGCTTCTTATCAATGCGAAGTAGAAGGCTGATCTACGTAACCTTGCGAAACAAATGGTTTAGCTTCAAATACTTGTGATATACATGATTTAGCTTCAACAGCATGCAAAACTAACGAGTTAGCTTCAAATCCATGCGAAACACATGAGTTAGCTTCTTATCAATGCGAAGTAGAAGGCTTATATTCGAATCCTTGCGAAACAAATGGTTTAGCTTCAAATACTTGTGATGTACATGAATAAGCTTCAACAGCATGCAAAACTAGCGAGTTAGCTTCAAATCCATGCGAAACACATGATTTAGCTTGAAATCAATGCGATTTAGAAGGCTTATCTTCGAATCCATGCGAAACAACTGGTTTAGCTTCAAATACCTGTGATATACATGATTTATCTTCAACTGCATGCGAAACAAACGAGATAGCTTTAAATCCATGCGAAACAGATGATTTAGATTAAAATCAATGCGAAGTAGAAGGCTTATTTTGAAATCCATGCGAATCAAATGGTTTAGCTTCAAATAATTGTGATATACATGATTTAGCTTCAACTGCATTACGAAACAAACTAGTTAGCTTCAAATTCAAGAGAAACACATGATTCAGTTTCAAATAAAAGCGAAGTAGATGGCATAGCATCAAATCCATGCGAATCAAATGGTTTAGCTTCAAATACTTGTGATATACATGATTTAGCTTCAACTGCATGCGATACAAACGATTAGCTTCAAATCCATGCGAAACATATGATTTAACTTCAAATCAATGCGAAGTAGAAGGCTGATCTTCGAATCCACGCGAAACAAATGGATTAGCTTCAAATACTTGTGATATACATGATTTATCTTCAACTGCATGCGAAACAAACGAGATAGCTTTAAATCCATCCGAAACAGATGATTTAGATTAAAATCAATGGGAAGTAGAAGGCTTATTTTGAAATCCATGCGAATCAAATGGTTTAGCTTCAAATAATTGTGATATACATGATGTAGCTTCAATTGCATGCGAAACAAACGGTTAACTTCAAAACCATTCGAAACACATGATTTAGCTTCAAATCAATGCGAAGTAGAAGGCTGATCTTCGAATCCACGCGAAACAAATGGATTAGCTTCAAATACTTGTGATGTGCATGATTTAGCTTCAAATGCAAGCGAAACGAACGAGTTAGCTTCAAATCCATGCGAAACACATGATTTTGCTTCTTATCAATGCGAAGTAGAAGGCTGATCTTCGTATCCTTGCGAAACAAATGGTTTAGCTTCAAATACTTGTGATATACATGATTTAGCTTCAACAGCATGCAAAACTAACGAGTTAGATTCAAATCCATGCGAATCACATGAGTTAGCTTCTTATCAATGCGATTTAGAAGGCTTATATTCGAATCCATGCGAAACAAATGGTTTAGCTTCAAATACCTGTGATATACATGAATAAGCTTCAACAGCATGCAAAATTAGCGAGTTAGCTTTCAAATCTATGCGAAACATATGATTTAGCTTGACATCAATGCGATTTAGAAGGCTTATATTCGAATCCATGCGAAACAAATGGTTTAGCTTCAAATACCTGTGATATACATGATTTATCTTCAACTGCATGCGAAAAAAACGAGATAGCTTTAAATCCATCCGAAACAGATGATTTAGATTAAAATCAATGCGAAGTAGAAGGCTTATTTTGAAATCCATGCGAATCAAATGGTTTAGCTTCAAATAATTGTGATATACATGATTTAGCTTCAATTGCATGCGAAACAAACGAGTTAGCTTGAAATCCAAGCGAAACACATGATTTAGCTTCTTATCAATGCGAAGTAGAAGGCTGATCTTCGAATCCTTGCGAAACAAATGGTTTAGCTTCAAATACTTGTGATGTTCATGAATAAGCTTCAAATGCAAGCGAAACAAACTAGTCAGCTTCAAATTCAAGAGAAACACATGATTCAGTTTCAAATAAAAGCGAAGTAGATGGCATTGCATCAAATCCATGCGAATCAAAATGGTTGAGCTTCAAATACTTGGGATATACATGATTCAGCTTCAACTGCATGCGTAACAAATGAGTTAGCTTCAAATCTATGCGAAACACATGATTTAGCTTCAAATTCATTCCAAACACATGGTTTAGCCTGATATTCGTGCGAAACAAATGGTTCAGCTTCAAATACTTGTGACATACATGATTTAGCTTCAACTGCATGTGAAACGAACGTGTTAGCTTCAAATTCAAGAGAAACACATGATTCAGTTTCAAATAAAAGCGAAGTAGATGGCATAGCATCAAATCCATGCGAATCAAATGGTTTAGCTTCAAATACTTGTGATATACATGATTTAGCTTCAACTGAATGCGATACAAACGATTAGCTTCAAATCCATGCGAAACATATGATTTAACTTCAAATCAATGCGAAGTAGAAGGCTGATCTTCGAATCCACGCGAAGCAAATGGATTAGCTTCAAATACTTGTGATATACATGATTTATCTTCAACTGCATGCGAAACAAACGAGATAGCTTTAAATCCATCCGAAACAGATGATTTAGATTAAAATCAATGCGAAGTAGTAGGCTTATTTTGAAATCCATGCGAATCAAATGGTTTAGCTTCAAATAATTGTGATATACATGATTTAGCTTCAATTGCATGCGAAACAAACCAGTTAGCTTCAAATCCATTCGAAAACACATGATTTAGCTTCAAATAAATGCGAAGTAGAAGGCTTATCTTCAAATCCATGCGAAACAAGTGGTTCAGCTTCAAATACTTGTGATGTGCATGATTTAGCTTCAAATGCAAGCGAAACGAACGAGTTAGCTTCAAATCCATGTGAGACACATGATTTTGCTTCTTATGAATGCGAAGTAGAAGGCTGATCTTCGTAACCTTGCGAAACAAATGGTTTAGCTTCAAATACTTGTGATATACATGATTTATCTTCAACTGCATGCGATACAAACGATTGGCTTCAAATCCATGCGAAACATATGATTTAACTTCAAATCAATGCGAAGTAGAAGGCTGACCTTCGAATCCACGCGAAACAAATGGATTAGCTTCAAATACTTGTGATATACATAATTTATCTTCAACTGCATGCGAAACAAACGAGATAGCTTTAAATCCATCCGAAACAGATGATTTAGATTAAAATCAATGCGAAGTAGAAGGCTTATTTTGAAATCCATGCGAATCAAATGGTCTAGCTTCAAATACTTGTGATGTGCATGATTTAGCTTCAAATGCAAGCGAAACGAACGAGTTAGCTTCAAATCCATGCGAAACACATGATTTTGCTTCTTATCAATGCGAAGTAGAAGGCTGATCTACGTAACCTTGCGAAACAAATGGTTTAGCTTCAAATACTTGTGATATACATGATTTAGCTTCAACAGCATGCAAAACTAACGAGTTAGCTTCAAATCCATGCGAAACACATGAGTTAGCTTCTTATCAATGCGAAGTAGAAGGCTTATATTCGAATCCATGCGAAACAAATGGTTTTAGCTTCAAATACCTGTGATATACATGATATATCTTCAACTGCATGCGAAAAAAACGAGATAGCTTTAAATCCATCCGAAACAGATGATTTAGATTAAAATCAATGCAAGTAGAAGGCTTATTTTGAAATCCATGCGAATCAAATGGGCTTAGCTTCAAATAATTGTGATATACATGATTTAGCTTCAGTTGCATGCGAAACAAACGAGTTAGCTTGAAATCCAAGCGAAACACATGATTTAGCTTCTTATCAATGCGAAGTAGAAGGCTGATCTTCGAATCCTTGCGAAACAAATGGTTTAGCTTCAAATACTTGTGATGTACATGAATAAGCTTCAACAGCATGCAAAACTAGCGAGTTAGCTTCAAATCCATGCGAAACACATGATTTAGCTTGAAATCAATGCGATTTAGAAGGCTTATCTTCGAATCCATGCGAAACAACTGGTTTAGCTTCAAATACCTGTGATATACATGATTTAGCTTCAACTCCATGCGATACGAACGATTAGCTTCAAATGCATGCGAAACACATGATTTAGATTAAAATCAATGCGAAGTAGAAGGCTTATCTTCAAATCCATGCGAATCAAATGGTTGAGCTTCAAATACTTGGGATATACATGATTCAGCTTCAACTGCATGCGTAACAAATGAGTTAGCTTCAAATCTATGCGAAACACATGATTTAGCTTCAAATTCATTCCAAACACATGGTTTAGCCTGATATTCGTGCGAAACAAATGGTTCAGCTTCAAATACTTGTGACATACATGATTTAGCTTCAACTGCATGTGAAACGAACGTGTTAGCTTCAAATTCAAGAGAAACACATGATTCAGTTTCAAATAAAAGCGAAGTAGAAGGCTGATCTTCGAATCCACGCGAAACAAATGGATTAGCTTCAAATACTTGTGATGTGCATGATTTAGCTTCAAAGGCAAGCGAAACGAACGAGTTAGCTTCAAATCCATGCGAAACACATGATTTTGCTTCTTATCAATGCGAAGTAGAAGGCTGATCTTCGTATCCTTGCGAAACAAATGGTTTAGTTTCAAATACTTGTGATGTACATGAATAAGCTTCAACAGCATGCAAAACTAGCGAGTTAGCTTCAAATCCATGCGAAACACATGATTTAGCTTGAAATCAATGCGATTTAGAAGGCTTATCTTCGAATCCATGCGAAACAACTGGTTTAGCTTCAAATACCTGTGATATACATGATTTATCTTCAACTGCATGCGAAACAAACGAGATAGCTTTAAATGCATGCGAAACACATGATTTAGATTAAAATCAATGCGAAGTAGAAGGCTTATCTTCAAATCCATGCGAATCAAATGGTTGAGCTTCAAATACTTGGGATATACATGATTCAGCTTCAACTGCATGTGAAACGAACGTGTTAGCTTCAAATTCAAGAGACACACATGATTCAGTTTCAAATAAAAGCGAAGTAGATGGCATAGCATCAAATCCATGCGAATCAAATGGTTTAGCTTCAAATACTTGTGATATACATGATTTATCTTCAACTGCATGCGAAACAAACGAGATAGCTTTAAATCCATCCGAAACAGATGATTTAGATTAAAATCAATGCGAAGTAGAAGGCTTATTTTGAAATCCATGCGAATCAAATGGATTAGCTTCAAATACTTGTGATGTGCATGATTTAGCTTCAAATGCAAGCGAAACGAACGAGTTAGCTTCAAATCCATGCGAAACACATGATTTTGCTTCTTATCAATGCGAAGTAGAAGGCTGATCTTCGTATCCTTGCGAAACAAATGGTTTAGCTTCAAATACTTGTGATATACATGATCTAGCTTCAACAGCATGCAAAACTAACGAGTTAGCTTCAAATCCATGCGAAACACATGAGTTAGCTTCTTATCAATGCGAAGTAGAAGGCTGATCTTCGAATCCTTGCGAAACAAATGGTTTAGCTTCAAATACTTGTGATATACATGAATAAGCTTCAACAGCATGCAAAATTAGCGAGATAGCTTCAAATCTATGCGAAACATATGATTTAGGCTTGACATCAATGCGATTTAGAAGGCTTATATTCGAATCCATGCGAAACAAATGGTTTAGCTTCAAATACCTGTGATATACATGATTTATCTTCAACTGCATGCGAAAAAAAACGAGATAGCTTTAAATCCATCCGAAACAGATGATTT